>NW_027650350.1:0-101356 GCF_965287045.1 Carcharhinus amblyrhynchos
GCTCCCCAGCGACATGTGCTTCCCCTCCCTCTCTCGCTCTTATTTTCTCCTTTCCTTCTCATCATCATCTCTATTTCTCCCATTTCTTCTCCTCCCCTGTCATCCTTTGCTTTTCTCCCTCTCTCATTTTCCTCTCCCCCCTCCCCCCACTCCTCCGCCCCTCCTCCCCCCCTCCCTCCCCCCCTCCCCTGTCCACTTGTTCCAGCAGGCCGCTTACCCTCTCTCGGGGACTCAGGCTTCTGAGCCTCCCTCTTTCACTTCCTGTTCTCTTATTAACTCACGACGTGCTGAGTCAGATCAGCAGACTGCAATCACGGTACCTCTTGTGAAACAGGCTGTCATCTGATCCGTGACAGCAGTCAGCTGATTCTGCCGGGCCCCGCACAGACTCTCATCTCACAGAGAAACATTAACAGAATAACAACAAAGGGAAATGAGAGAAACAGGAATCGAGGGAAGGGAGAGAGGGAGCTTTACTCTGTATCTAACCCTGTGCTGTACCTGGCCTGGGAGTGTTTGATGGGGGACAGTGTAGAGGGAGCTTTACTCTGTATCTAACCCTGTGCTGTACCTGTCCTGGGAGTGTTTGATGGGGGGACAGTGTAGAGGGAGCTTTACTCTGTATCTAACCCCGTGCTGTACCTGTCCTGGAGTGTTTGATGGGGGACAGTGTAGAGGGAGCTTTACTCTGTATCTAACCCCGTGCTGTACCTGTCCTGGGAGTGTTTGATGGGGGGACAGTGTAGAGGGAGCTTTACTCTGTATCTAACCCCGTGCTATACCTGTCCTGGGAGTGTTTGATGGGGACAGTGTACAGGGAGCTTTACTCTGTATCTAACCCCGTGCTATACCTGTCCTGGGAGTGTTTGATGGGGACAGTGTACAGGGAGCTTTACTCTGTATCTAACCCTGTGCTGTACCTGTCCTGGGAGTGTTTGATGGGGGGACAGTGTAGAGGGAGCTTTACTCTGTATCTAACCCCGTGCTGTACCTGTCCTGGGAGTGTTTGATGGGGGACAGTGTAGAGGGAGCTTTACTCTGTATCTAACCCCGTGCTGTACCTGTCCTGGGAGTGTTTGATGAGGGGACAGTGTAGAGGGAGCTTTACTCTGTATCTAACCCTGTGCTGTACCTGTCCTGGGAGTGTTTGATGGGGGGACAGTGTAGAGGGGGCTTTACTCTGTATCTAACCCTGTGCTGTACCTGTCCTGGGAGTGTTTGATGGGGGACAGTGTAGAGGGAGCTTTACTCTGTATCTAACCCCGTGCTATACCTGTCCTGGGAGTGTTTGATGGGGACAGTGTACAGGGAGCTTTACTCTGTATCTAACCCCGTGCTGTACCTGTCCTGGGAGTGTTTGATGGGGGGACAGTGTAGAGGGAGCTTTACTCTGTATCTAACCCCGTGCTGTACCTGTCCTGGGAGTGTTTGATGGGGACAGTGTAGAGGGAGCTTTACTCTGTATCTAACCCCGTGCTGTACCTGTCCTGGGAGTGTTTGATGGGGGGACAGTATAGAGGGAGCTTTACTCTGTATCTAACCCAGTGCTGTACCTGTCCTGAGAGTGTTTGATGGGGGACAGTGTAGAGGGAGCTTTACTCTGTATCTAACCCCGTGCTGTACCTGTCCTGAGAGTGTTTGATGGGGACAGTGTAGAGGGAGCTTTACTCTGTATCTAACCCAGTGCTGTACCTGTCCTGAGAGTGTTTGATGGGGGACAGTGTAGAGGGAGCTTTACTCTGTATCTAACCCCGTGCTGTACCTGTCCTGGGAGCGTTTGATGGGGACAGTGTAGAGGGAGCTTTACTCTGTATCTAACCCCGTGCTGTACCTGTCCTGGGAGTGTTTGATGAGGGGACAGTGTAGAGGGAGCTTTACTCTGTATCTAACCCTGTGCTGTACCTGTCCTGGGAGTGTTTGATGGGGGGACAGTGTAGAGGGAGCTTTACTCTGTATCTAACCCCGTGCTATACCTGTCCTGGGAGTGTTTGATGGGGACAGTGTACAGGGAGCTTTACTCCGTATCTAACCCCGTGCTATACCTGTCCTGGGAGTGTTTGATGGGGACAGTGTACAGGGAGCTTTACTCTGTATCTAACCCTGTGCTGTACCTGTCCTGGGAGTGTTTGATGGGGGGACAGTGTAGAGGGAGCTTTACTCTGTATCTAACCCCGTGCTGTACCTGTCCTGGGAGTGTTTGATGGGGGACAGTGTAGAGGGAGCTTTACTCTGTATCTAACCCCGTGCTGTACCTGTCCTGGGAGTGTTTGATGGGGGGACAGTGTAGAGGGAGCTTTACTCTGTATCTAACCCCGTGCTATACCTGTCCTGGGAGTGTTTGATGGGGACAGTGTACAGGGAGCTTTACTCTGTATCTAACCCCGTGCTATACCTGTCCTGGGAGTGTTTGATGGGGACAGTGTACAGGGAGCTTTACTCTGTATCTAACCCTGTGCTGTACCTGTCCTGGGAGTGTTTGATGGGGGGACAGTGTAGAGGGAGCTTTACTCTGTATCTAACCCCGTGCTGTACCTGTCCTGGGAGTGTTTGATGGGGGACAGTGTAGAGGGAGCTTTACTCTGTATCTAACCCCGTGCTGTACCTGTCCTGGGAGTGTTTGATGAGGGGACAGTGTAGAGGGAGCTTTACTCTGTATCTAACCCTGTGCTGTACCTGTCCTGGGAGTGTTTGATGGGGGACAGTGTAGAGGGAGCTTTACTCTGTATCTAACCCCGTGCTATACCTGTCCTGGGAGTGTTTGATGGGGACAGTGTACAGGGAGCTTTACTCTGTATCTAACCCTGTGCTGTACCTGTCCTGGGAGTGTTTGATGGGGGGACAGTGTAGAGGGAGCTTTACTCTGTATCTAACCCCGTGCTGTACCTGTCCTGGGAGTGTTTGATGGGGGGACAGTGTAGAGGGAGCTTTACTCTGTATCTAACCCTGTGCTATACCTGTCCTGGGAGTGTTTGATGGGGACAGTGTAGAGGGAGCTTTACTCTGTATCTAACCCCGTGCTGTACCTGTCCTGGGAGTGTTTGATGGGGGGACAGTATAGAGGGAGCTTTACTCTGTATCTAACCCAGTGCTGTACCTGTCCTGAGAGTGTTTGATGGGGGACAGTGTAGAGGGAGCTTTACTCTGTATCTAACCCCGTGCTGTACCTGTCCTGAGAGTGTTTGATGGGGACAGTGTAGAGGGAGCTTTACTCTGTATCTAACCCCGTGCTGTACCTGTCCTGGGAGCGTTTGATGGGGACAGTGTAGAGGGAGCTTTACTCTGTATCTAACCCCGTGCTGTACCTGTCCTGAGAGTGTTTGATGGGGACAGTGTAGAGGGAGCTTTACTCTGTATCTAACCCCGTGCTGTACCTGTCCTGGGAGTGTTTGATGGGGGACAGTGTAGAGGGAGCTTTACTCTGTATCTAACCCCGTGCTGTACCTGTCCTGAGAGTGTTTGATGGGGACAGTGTAGAGGGAGCTTTACTCTGTATCTAACCCCGTGCTGTACCTGTCCTGGGAGTGTTTGATGGGGGACAGTGTAGAGGGAGCATTACTCTGTATCTAACCCCGTGCTGTACCTGTCCTGGGAGTGTTTGATGGGGACAGTGTAGAGGGAGCTTTACTCTGTATCTAACCCCGTGCTGTACCTGTCCTGGGAGTGTTTGATGGGGACAGTGTAGAGGGAGCTTTACTCTGTATCTAACCCCGTGCTGTACCTGTCCTGGGAGTGTTTGATGGGGGACAGTGTAGAGGGAGCTTTACTCTGTATCTAACCCCGTGCTGTACCTGTCCTGGGAGTGTTTGATGGGGGGACAGTGTAGAGGGAGGTCTTCCTCCCACCTGGGGGAAGTGCAGAGGGAGTTTATGAGAGGCAGTCTCCCTACCTCCAGTTTCACTCCTCCACAGCTCACAAAATATATTTGATCGTTTCTCCATCTCGCTGAAGGTCAAACCTGTGATTTGCCTCCGAGTCTCTGAATCACCACTCAATGGACAGGGGTCAGTACAGTGCTCAGGTGGGGGAAAGAGCGTTTGACATTGAGGTGGTACAGTGGGTTAGCACTGCTGCTTCACAGCGCCAGGGACCCGGGTTCGATTCCTGGTTTGGGTCACTATCTGTGTGGAGTCTGCACATTCTCCCCATGTCTGCGTGGGTTCAATCACAGTGAATCTACCACATGATCCACAATCCAGTGAGTTATTTGTAAGACTGGACACACGGGAATGTTACATGAAACTCAATTATTCCCAATTCCAGCTTCTGATTTTGTGAAGAAGTTAAGCTGTAATCATAGAGAGAAGAAGATGGATGGGGATTGACCCCGCCTTGCACCCCACCAGCACCAGCACATCTCGGATTATGGGATGGGGTTATTGGAAAAGAAAGGGACTTCTCCATTAATCGAGGTGGGATCTAATGGGGAGGGTGAAGGGTTACAATGGAGAGGTTAAAAGTGATTCATGTGGGGCAGTCAGTGTTATTCAGAGGGAAGTTATGAATGATGGGGGAGGTTAGACTGTGCCTTAAATGATACTCTCTCCATGGCTGCTGGCAGCTATGCAGAGCGTCACAGAGGAGATCTTCAGATCTGTGGGTCAGGTCATTGGACAATTGAAGAAGGAGCCTGGCTTGTAGTTCTACAACATCGTCCTTGAGATCGATGAGCTGTGAAGGGTAAAGGCTCAATGTGTGCAGGAGACTTCCTGAACACAACTTGCAATGGCCATACCCAGGGACGTAAGGAATCTTTCAGAAGGTGATGGAGAGAATGGGGGGTGCAAAGACTTATGGCCTATCACTAATAAACAACATGTTATTGTTCGTCCATCGTCATCGATGAGGACCTCGACACCATTAGACATTTTGAGGCTGGTTGCGGTGTGTCCAAAGATGACTGATCAGGCCAATTCGGGCACGGAATGTCCTGCCATATATTGGACAGATTTGTGTAGACACTAGTTGTTGCACTGGTGGATCTGGACTTGCACAGCTCGCACTTAAGTTGTGCTTCAGCAATGCACCTTGCTTTGTAAGTTTGAAAATCCTTGTGGATGAGGCAGTGCCAGGTCGGGCGGTTTTGTGCCAGCGTTTCCCAGGTGGTCGTGTCAATGTCAAGCGACTTCAGGGAGGTCTTGAGTGTGTCTTTGAAACATTTCTTCTGCCCTCCATGCGAGCGTCTTCCAGCAGAGAGTTCCCCAAAAAGGAGCTGCTTGGCTTTGCGCTCGTCTGACATTCGGATGACATGACCTGCTCACTGGGTCTGTGCTCTCATCAGCAGTGTGTGGACTGATGGTAGACTTGCTCTAGAGAGAACTTCAGCATCTGGTATTTTGTTTTGCCGTTGGATGCATAATATTCTGTGAAGGAAAATCATGTGGAAATGATTGAGCTGTCTTGCATGCCTTCGATACACAGTCCACGTTCCACAGACATACAGGAGGGTAGTGAGTCCATGGCGCTGTAGACCTTCAGTTTTGCTGCTGGGCTGATTCCTCGATGTTCCCATACAGTGGAGCACAGTCTACCAAAAGCAGAACTTGTCTTTGCTATTCTGCAGTTAACTTCTGTATCAGTAGTCACTGCTTGGGAGAGGATGCTGCCAAGATAAGTGAACTAGTCCACTGCCTGTAGTTTCTGCCCTTTGATTGTGATTATGGGTTCTGTGTACGGTGCATGAGGAGCAGGCTGGTGCATGACTTCGGTCTTTTTAATGTTAATGATGAGTCCAAAGTTATCACAAGCTGTGGAAAATTTGTCCATACTGACTTGCATCTTTGGCTGCGAGCCAGTATACAGGACGCAGTCATCGGCAAAAAGGAAGTCTCTCAGAACAGTCTCCTACACTTTGGTAGTAGCTTGAAGTCTCCTCAGGTTGAAGAGCTTCCCATCCACTCTGTACTTGAGGCTGATTCCAGCAACACTGTCCTGGAAGGCATCATTCAGCATGGCAGTAAACATCATGCTGAACAGTGTGGGTGCGAGCACACAGCCCTGTTTGACGCCATTGGTGACTGGGAATACCTCAGAGGATTCTCCGCCATCTAGTACTCTGGCCATCATGGAACTGGCGTACCATCTGAATGAATTTGGGGGGGGCAGCCAAACCTTGACATGATTCTCCACAGGCCTTGTCGGCTGACAGTGTCGAAGACTTTTACGAGGTCAACAAAGGTTGTGTAGAGCTCGTGATTCTGCTCCTGACACTTCTCCTGAAGTTAGTGCGCAGCAAAAATCCTGTCAGTAATTCCGCGACCTTTGCGGAAGCCACACTGTGACTCTGGAAGCAGGCCCAGCTCCAGATGAGTGACCAGACGGTTTAGCAGGACTCTTGTGAGGGATTTTCCTGTGATGGTGAGCAGTGAGATTCCTCGGTGGTTGTTGCATACTTGCCGATTGCCCTTCCTCTTATAGAGGTGTACGATGGAAGCATCTTTAAGTTCCTGAGGAATAGACCCTTGCTTCCAAAAGGACTGGAACAACTCGGTGAGCTTCTCGATAAGTACAGGACCAGCAGCTGCTTCGTAGATCTCTGCGGGTATGGCATCTGCCCCTGGGGCTTTGCCACTGGATAGCTGGCTGACAGCTTTCGTGACTTCGGCTACTACCGGTGGGACATCCATGGTGC
Source organism: Carcharhinus amblyrhynchos (assembly GCF_965287045.1). Lineage (NCBI taxonomy): Eukaryota > Metazoa > Chordata > Chondrichthyes > Carcharhiniformes > Carcharhinidae > Carcharhinus > Carcharhinus amblyrhynchos. The sequence continues at coordinate 6,629 of NW_027650350.1, forward strand.
TGTTACAATAATCTCTCCCTCAATGTCGAGAGAATGGAGGGTGCAAAGACTTGTGGCCTATCACTAATAAACAACATAAAACATGATTAAATTGCAAGTTAATGATATTTAGAACATAGATCATAGAACATAGAACACTACAGCACAAACAGGCCCTTCGGCCCACGGGTTGCGCCGATCACATCGACACCTACCAATCTATAGACCTATCTATAACCCCCAATCCCATTAAATCCCATATACTCATCCAGAAGTCTTTTAAAAGACCCCAGCGAGTTCGCCTCCACCACCACTGATGGCAGCCGATTCCATTCACTCACCACCCTCTGAGTGAAAAACTTACCCCTAACATCACTTCTGTACTTTCCTCCCCGCACCTTAAATCTGTGTCCTCTCGTAGCGACCATTTCAACGGGGGGAAATAGCCTCTGAGAATCCACCCTATCTATTCCTCTCAACATTTTATAAACCTCTATCAGGTCGCCTCTCAACCTTCGTCTCTCCAGGGAAAAGAGTCCCAGCTCCCTCAATCTATCTTCATAAGGCATGCCTCCCAATCTAGGCAACATCCTTGTAAATCTCCTCTGCACCCTCTCAATAGCTTCTACGTCCTTCCTGTAGTGAGGGGACCAGAACTGCGCACAGTACTCCAAGTGGGGTCTGACAAGGGTCTTATAAAGTTGCAGCATTACCTCCCAACTCCTAAACTCAATCCCTCGATTTATGAAGGCCAGTACACCATACGCCTTCTTGACCACATCCTCCACCTGCGAGGCCGATTTAAGAGTCCTGTGGACCCGGACCCCAAGATCCTTCTGCTCTTCAACACAGCTGAGACTCTTACCCTTGATTCCAAATGGTTCCAAATGTGTGACATTCAATATTCCACCTGGAGCCCCACCTGTAAACTCCCTCGACATCTGCAGCAGGTGTGAAGACAGTCTGCTGACCAGTTTGTTGTCTTGACTGAGTCTCAGGCTTTCCTCTGGAGATCTGAGGCCTGGAGAGTCCTGACTTGACCTCGTGGTCCTGTTCTGAGGCAGCTGCTCATTTTTTTGTCACAGAGGATGAGGCTGTAGGGGTCACAACCACTCCTATTGACCAAGGCAAGGTCTGCAAGACTTAACAGGCTAATGCAGCTTAGGGCTCAGCTCCTCCCTCTGTGACTGGATCCTGAACTTCCAAACTCACAGACCACAATCACTAAGGATCGGTAACAACACCTTCCCCACCATCATCCTCAACACCGGTGCCCCACAAGGCTGTGTTCTCAGTCCCCTACTATACTCCTTATAAACCTCTGACTGTGCGGTTAAATCCCCTCCAATTCCATTTTCACTGTAGCTGATGACATCACCGTAGTGGGTCGGATCTCAAACAATGATGAGACAGAGAACAGGAATGAGATAGAGAATCTGGTGAACTGGTGCAGGGACAATAATCTCTCCCTCAATGTCATCAAAACAAAGGAGATTCTCATCGACTTCAGGAACTGTCCCCCTGTCTACATCAACGGGGACAAAGTAGAAAGGGTCGAGAGCTTCATGTTTTTAGGTGTCCAGATCACCAACAACCTGTCCTGGTCCCCCCCATGCTGACACTATAGTTAAGAAAGCCCCACCAACGCCTCTACTTTCTCAGAAGACTAAGGAAATTTGGCATGTCAGCTATGACTCTCACCAACTGGCTATATCACAGCTTGGTCTGGGCTCCTGCTCTGCCCAAGACTGCAAGGAACTACAAAAAGTCATGAATGTAGCCCAATCCATCACACAAACCAGCCTCCCATCCAATGACTCTGTCTACACTTCCCGCTGCCTCGGGAAAAGAAGCCGGTATAGTTGAGGACTCCTCGCACCCCAGACATTCTCTCTTCCACCTTCTTCCGTCAGGAAAAGGGTACAAAAGTCTGAGGTTGTATACCAAGCAACTCAAGAACAGCTTTTATCCTGCTGCCATCAGACTTTTGAATGGATCTACCTCGCATTAAGTTGATCTTTCTCTACACCCTCGCTGTGACTGTAACACTACATTCTGTACACTCTCCTTTCCTTATCTATGAACGGTATGCTTTGTCTGTACAGTGTGCAAGAAACAATACTTTTCACTGTATCCCAATACATGTGACAATAAATCAAATCAAATCATTGTCAACATGAGACATTCACACACAATCGCAGCTGCTGTGTGTCAGAATCAAAAGTCTTCTGAAACCCAAATCAAAACTGTAAATAGTTGTGCTGAACCATGCTCCTTGTCTAACTATCAGAGATAGTTAGTTTCCACTTGGAGATGCAGCTAAGGTTGCTGTGGAAAAGGAGACAATTCTGCTATTTTGAAGATCACATTACAGGCTTTCAGACAAGGCTGCATTTGGAGCCAGTTCCAGACGTGTCCAGTTGTGCTGTTTCAAGCCCTCTATAGTTTTCGAGCAGCTACTCTCGGCAGCTGGGACAGAATATTCCCAACAAAATGAATGGGATTCCAAAGAGGAGCAAAGAACTTTAGGATTCAGATATAATAAAAACTTAAAGTGGGAAGAGAGTTTGGTAAATTGATGTGCAATAAAAAGTGGCAGAGCGTACAAATATAAAACAGTAAAATTTCTACAAATCATTAAAGGATGTTACAGCTTTCTGGAGCTCAGAAGGGATCACTATAATGAAAAGAGATAAAATACTGGATTAGAGAAAATCATTAAATGTTCTCTCAGAGGTACTCAAATTATAGTCACTTTTCTGGATAAAATTTATTTGATCTGAAATTAAATTTTGCAGCTTATTTATTCATCACAAGTAGCCTTACATTAACACTGCAATGAAATTACTGTGAAATTCCTCTCGACGCCACACTCCGATGCCTGTTCGGGTATACCGAGGGAAAATTTAGCACGTCCAATGGACCTACCTAGCATACTTTTCAGTCTGTGGGAGAAAACCGGAGCACCCGGAGGAAGTCCATGCAGACATGGGGAGAACATGCAGACTGCACACAGACAAGAAGTTGAATCTCTTATGAAGAGGAGGAAGGAGACTTGTGTCAAGATGAGACGTGAGGTTCAGTTAGGGTGCTTGAGAATTACAAGTTAGCCAGGAAGGATCTAAACAGAGAGCTAAGAAGAGCCAGGAGGGGACATGAGAAGTCTTTGGCAGGCAGGATCAAGGAAAACCCTAAAACTTTCTATAGGTATGTCAGGAATAAAAGAATGACTGGGGTAAGATTAGGGTCAGTCAAGGACAGCAGTGGGAAATTGTGCGTGGAGTCCAAAGAGATAGGAGAGGCACTAAATGAATATTTTTCGTCAGCATTCACAGGAAAAAGACAATGTAGTCGAGGAGAATACTGCGATACAGGCTATTAGACTAGACGGGATTGAGGTTCAAAAGGAGGAAGTGTTAGCAATTCTGGAAAGTGTGGAAATAGATAAGTCCCCTGGGTCAGACGGGATTTATCCTAGGATTCTCTGGGAGGCTAGGGAGGAGATTGCAGAGCCTTTGGCTTTGATCTTTAGATTGTCATTGTCTACAGGAATAGTGCCAGAAGACTGGAGGATAGCAAATGTTGCCCCCTTGTTCAAGAAGGGGAGTAGAGACAACCCTGGGAATTATAGACCAGTGAGCCTTACTTCTGTTGTGGGCACAGTTTTGGAAAGGATTATAGGAGATAGGATTTATAATCATCTAGAAAGGAATAATTTGATTAGGGATAGTCAACACAGTTTTGTGAAGGGTAGGTCGTGCCTCACAAACCTTATTGAGTTCTTTGATCACCTTCTCAAAGAGGTGGATGAGGGTAAAGCAGTTGATGTGGTGTATATGGATTTCAGTAAAGCGTTTGATAAGGTTCCCCACGGTAAGCTACTGCAGAAGGTACGGAGGCATGGGATTGAGGGTGATTTAGCGGTTTGGATCAGAGATTGGTTAGCTGTAAGGAGACAGAGGGTGGTGGTTGATGGGAAATGTTTATTCTGGAGTTCAGTTACTAGTGGTGAACCTCAAGGATCTGTTTTGAGGCCACTGCTGTTTGTCATTTTTATAAATGACCTGGATGAGGGCACAGAAGGACGAGTTAGTAAATTTGCGGATGACACTAAAGTCGGTGGAGTTGTGGACAGTGCGGAAGGATGTTGCAGGTTACAGAGGGACAGAGATAAGCTGCAGAGCTGGGCTGAGAGGTGGCAAATGGAGTTTAATGTGGAAAAGTGTGAGGTGATTCACTTTGGAAGGAGTAACAGGAATACAGAATACTGGGCTAATGGTAAGATACTTGGTAGTGTGAATAAGCAGAGAGATCTCGGTGTACATGTGCATAGATCCCTGAAAGTTGGCACCCAGGTTGATAAGGTTGTTAAGAAGGCGTACGGTGTGTTAGCTTTTATGGGTAGAGGGATTGAATTTCGGAGTCGTGAGGACATGTTTGAACTGTACAAAACTCTGGTGCGGCCGCACTTGGAGTATTGCGTACAGTTCTGGTCGCCGCATTATAAGAAGGATGTGGGAGCATGGGAAAGGGTGCAGAGGAGGTTTACCAGGATGTTGCCTGGTATGGTGGGAAGGTCTCATGAGGAAAGGCTGAGGGACTTGAGGCTGTTTTTGTTAGAGAGAAGAAGGTTAAGAGGTGACTTAATTGAGGCATACAAGATGATCAGAGGATTAGATAGGGTGGACAGCGAGAGCCTTTTTCCTCGGATGGTGATGGCTAACACGAGGGGACATAGCTTTAAATTAAGGGGTGGTAATTATAGGACGGATGTCAGAGGTAGGTTCTTTACTCAGAGGGTAGTAAGGGTGTGGAATGCCCTGCCTGTAACAGTTGTGGACTCGCCAACTTTAAGGGCATTCAAATGGTCAGCGGATAAACCTGTTCTCAACCCCCATGACTCAGTTTAAACTTACAAATAACACAGGCAGAACACCAGAATTTGTTCTGAAACCTTAAGAAAATCCTACAAAAAAATCAATATCACCACAAAATGGCTGAAACTTCCAATCGCTAACATGGCTGCCCTGTGTGTAGTTCACTGTAAGTCTGAATGACCAGTCCTCCTTCCAGCTCCGGCACATCCTCTCCAATGTGCTTTTAGTTCATAGTTTAACTCAGGCACATCGAAACATGTTGTTGTTCCAATATCCAAACAAATGGTATTTGTTCTGGCTGCTGGAATACGGTGTGATGTTCTTCAGGAAGATGCATCCAGATAAACTTTCCCATTATCAGAACAATCTCCTACTGAATGAGACAGTACCATCAGCCTGGCTCCAAGGTTACTGAGCCGACTTCCAGTTATATTGTCTGTGGTATGGACCTTATTTGCATTCTTCCCTGAGTGTATATATGGTATTGATGAGATATCCTTTGTGTTATTGTAGTGTTTAATTCGATTTCTGGATTGCATTAGTTAATTACAGATAATGGTATTTCCAGGATACCGTTGTTCTCTGATAACACAGAATCAATGTCCAAACCACTTTGATGAGTCAGTGTTTTTGTTACAAGTCCAAATTAACACAGTGAGTAACACTGTGTTTACCCCAGTCCAACGCCGGCATCTCCACATCATGACTTGCTGACTGTGCCAGAGACACTCGCAGATCTGCACTCCACCATGGTGGTGGTGGGGGAGGGGGAGGGAGGGGGAGGGGGGCAGAGGAGGAATGGCAGCTGGGCACCCCAAGGTCCTCCATCCAGGACTCCATGAGGTTGGCCGACCATTCAGAACCTGCTTTTGTTTTGATCTGAATTGATTTATTATTGTCACATGTATTGGGATACAGTGAAAAGTATTGTTTCTTGTGCTATACAGACAAAGCATACTGTTCATAGAGAAGGAAAGGAGAGAGTGCAGAATGTAGTGTTACAGTCATAGCTAGAGTGTAGAGAAAGATCAACTTTATACAAAGTAAGCCCATTCAAAAGTCAGACAACAGCAGGGAAGAAGTTGTTGCTACATGACCTCAGAATTTTCTATCTTTTTCCTGAAGGAAGAAGGTGGAAGAGAGAATGTCCGGGGTGCGTGGGGACCTTAATTATACCGGCTGCTTTGCTAAGGCAGCGGGAAGTGTAGCCAGAGTCAATGGATGGGAGGCTGGTTTGAGTGATGGACTGGGTTTTATTCACGACCATTTGTAGTTCCTTGTGGTCTTGGGCAGAGCAGGAGCCCAGACCAAGCTGTGAAATAACCAGAAAGAATGCTTTCTATGGGGCATCTGTAAAAGTCGTAGCGGACATGCCAAATTTCCTTAGTCTTCTGAGAAAGTAGAGGCATTGGTGGGCTTTCTTTTAATTTAATTTGAATCCACAGAATCACAGAATACAACACTACAGTGCAGAGACCCTTCGGCCCATCGAGTCTGCACCGACACATGAAATGCACTGACTTGCCCACCTAATCCCACCTGCCAGCACTTGGCCAATAGCCTTGAATGTTACATAGAACATAGAACACTACAGCACAAACAGACCCTTCGGCCCACAAGTTGCGCCGATCACATCTATACCTACCAATCTATAGACCTATCTATAAACCCCAATCCCATTAAATCCCATATACTCATCCAGAAGTCTTTTAAAAGACCCCAGCGAGTTCGCCTCCACCACCACTGACGGCAGCCGATTCCATTCACTCACCACCCTCTGAGTGAAAAACTTACCCCTAACATCACTTCTGTACTTTCCTCCCCGCACCTTAAATCTGTGTCCTCTCGTAGCGACCTTTCAACCCGGGGAAATAGCCTCTGAGAATCCACCCTATCTATTCCTCTCAACATTTGATAAACTTCTATCAGGTCGCCTCTCAACCTACGTCTCTCCAGGGAAAAGAGACCCAGCTCCCTCAACCTAACTTCATAAGGCATGCCTCCCAATCCAGGCAACATCCTTGTAAATCTCCTCTGTACCCTTTCAATAGCTTCTACATCTTTCCTATAGTGAGGCGACCAGAACTGCGCACAGTACTCCAAATGAGGCCTGACAAGGGTCTTATAAAGTTGCAGCATTACCTCCCAACTCCTAAACTCAATCCCTCGATTAATGAAGGCCAGTACACCATACGCCTTCTTGACCACCTCTTCCACCTGCGAGGCTGATTTAAGAGTCCTGTGGACCCGGACCCCAAGATCCTTCTGCTCTTCAACACTACTGAGACTCCTGCCCTTGATAGTGTACTCGTTCATCCCATTGGTCCTGCCAAAATGGATGACTACACATTTATCCGCGTTGAAGTCCATCTGCCACTTCTCCGCCCAGTCCTGCATCCTATTTATGTCCCGCTGCAACTTTTTCCATCCTTCCAGACCATCCACAACACCACCCACCTTCGTGTCATCAGCGAACTTACTTACCCATCCCTCCACTTCCTCATCCAGGTCATTTATGAAAATGACAAACAGCAAGGGTCCTAGAACAGATCCCTGGGGCACTCCACTGGTGACTGACCTCCATGCAGAAAAAGACCCATCCACAACCACTCTCTGCCTTCTGCAGGCAAGCCAGTTCTGGATCCACAAGGCCAAAGGCCCTTGGATCCCATGCCCTCTCATCTTCTCAAGAAGTCTTGCATGGGGGACCTTATCAAACGCCTTGCTGAAGTCCATGTAAACCACATCCACTGCACTTCCTTCGTCAATGTGTTCAGTCACATTTTCAAAGTACTCATCCAGGTACTTTTTAAAAGATGTTGCCTCCACCACCCTCCCAGGCAGTGCTGTCCAGATCATCACCACCTTCTGGGCAAAAAAATTTCCTCAAATCCGCCCTAAACCTCCCACCCCTCACTTTCAACTTGTGTTCCCTCATAACTGACCCTTCAAATAAGGGGAACAGCTGCTTCCTATCTACTCTGTCCGTGCCCCTTATAATCTTGAACACCTCAATCAAATCGCCCCTCAGTCTTCTCAGCTCAAGAGGAAACAACCCAAGCCTATCCAATCTCTCTTCAGAATTTAAATGTTCCACCCCAGGCAGCACCCTGGTGAATCTCCTCTGCACCCCCTTCCAATGCATTTACGCCCTTCCAATAATGTGACTACAGAACTGCACACAATACTCCAGCTGTGGCCTCACCAAAGTTCTATACAACTCCATCATGACTTCTCTGCTTTTGGTATCTATACCCTGATCGATAAAGGTGAGTCTGCCATATGCTCTTTTTACCACCCTATTAATCTGCCTCTCCGCCTTCAGAGATCTATGGACAAACACACCAAGGTCCCTTTGTTCTACGGAACTTTCTACGGATTGGAAAACAGCTAATGTTACACCGCTGTTTAAAAAAGGTAGCAGACAAAAGGCAGGGAATTATAGGCCAGTTAGTTTAATGTCTGTTGTGGGAAAAATGCTTGAATCCGTCATCAAAGAAGAAATAGCGAGGTACCTAGAGAAGAATCGTTTGATAGAGCAGACGCAGCACAGATTCGTTAAGAGGAAGCCATGTTTGACGAATTTATCAGATTTCTATGAGGATGTGACTAGTGCGGTAGACAGAGGGGAACTGGTGGATGTGGTGTTTCTCGATTTTAAAAAGGTGTTTGATAAGGTGCCGCACAAAAGGTTGTTACAGAAGGTTAGGGGGCATGGAGTTGGGGGTAAGGTGTTAGCGTGGATAGAGGATTGGTTGTCTAATAGGAGGCAGAGAGTTGGTATCAATGGGTGCTATTCTGATTGGCGGTTGGTAACTAGTGGAGTGCTGCAGGGATCGGTGCTGGGGCCTCAGCTATTTACCATTTATATAGATGATCTGGAGGAGGGGGCTGAGTGTAGGGTGACAAAATTTGCTGATGACACAAAGATGAGTGGAAAAGCAAATTGTGCGGAGGGTGTGGAAAGTCTGCAGAGGGATCTGGATAGGCTGAGCGAGTGGGCAAGGACCTGGCAGATGGAGTACAATGTTAGCAAGTGTGAGGTTATCCACTTTGGCAGGAATAATAGTAGGAGGGATTACTATTTAAAGGGCGAAAAGCTGCAGCATGCTACGGTGCAGAGGGACCTGGGGGTCCTTGTGCATGAGTCGCAAAAACCCAGTCTGCAGGTGCAGCAGGTGATCAAGAAGGCGAATGGGATGCTGGCCTTCATAGCGAGGGAGATAGAATATAAAAGCAGGGAGGTCTTGCTGCAACTGTACAGGGCACTGGTGAGGCCGCAGCTGGAGTACTGTGTGCAATTTTGGTCGCTGCACTTGCACAAGGATATATTGGCCTTGGAGGGAGTGCAGAGGAGGTTCACTAGGCTGATACCGGAAATGAGGGGGTTGGACTATGAAGAGAGACTAAATAGACTGGGTCTGTACTCGTTGGAGTTTAGAAGGATGAGGGGGGATCTTATAGAGATGTATAAGATAATGAAGGGGATGGATAGGGCAGAGGTAGAGAGATTCTTCCTGCTTAGAAAGGATAAGAACATAAGAAATAGGAGCAGGAGTCGGCCATCTTGCCCCTCGAGCCTGCCCCGCCATTCAATAAGATCATGGCTGATCTGAAGTGGCTCAGTTCCACTTTCCCGCTTTCTCCCCATAACCCTTAATCCCCTCTCTTATCAAAAACCCATCAACCCGCGTCTTAAGTATATTTAGCGAGGCAGCCTCCACCACTTCAACGGGCAGAGAATTCCAGAGATTCACCACCCTTTGAGTGAAGAAGTTCCTTCTCAACTCCGTTCTAAACTGCACCCCCCCTTATCTTGAGGCTGTGCCCTCTAGTCTTGCTGTCCTTTCTGAGTGGGAAGAACCTCTCTACCTCTACCCTATCCATCCCCTTCATTATCTTATACATCTCAATAAGATCCCCCCTCATCCTTCTAAACTCCAACGAGTACAAGCCCAGTCTATTCAGCCTCTCCTCATAGCTCAACCCCCTCAACCCCGGTATCAGCCGAGTAAACCTCCTCTGCACTCCCTCCAAGGCCAAAATATCCTTGCGCAAGTGCGGCGCCCAAAACTGCACACAGTACTCCAGCTGCGGCCTCACCAGTGCCCTGTACAGTTGCAGCAAGACCTCCCTGCTTTTATATTCTATCCCCCTCGCTATAAAGGCCAGCATCCCATTTGCCTTCCTGACCACCTGCTGCACCTGCAGACTGGGTTTTTGCGACTCATGCACAAGGACCCCCAGGTCCCTCTGCACCGTAGCATGCTGCAGCTTTTCGCCCTTTAAATAGTAATCCCTCCTACTATTATTTCTGCCAAAGTGGATAACCTCACACTTGCTAACATTATACTCCATCTGCCAGGTCCTCGCCCACTCGCTCAGCCTATCCAGATCTCTCTGCAGACTTTCCACACCCTCCGCACAATTTGCTTTTCGACTTATCTTTGTGTCATCAGCAAATTTCGACACCCTACATTCAGCTCCCTCCTCCAGATCATCTATATAAATGGTAAATAGCTGAGGCCCCAGCACCGATCCCTGCGGCACTCCACTAGTCACCATCCGCCAATCCGAATAGCACCCATTGACATCCACTCTCTGCCTCCTATTTGACAGCCAATCCTCTATCCACGCTAGGATAGCAAGGACAGCAGGACTAGGGGGCACAGCCTCAAGATAAGACGGGGGCAGTTTAGAACGGAGTTGAGGAGGAACTTCTTCACTCAAAGGGTGGTGAATCTCTGGAATTCTCTGCCCGTTGAAGTGGTGGAGGCTGCCTCGCTAAATATATTTAAGTCACGGGTAGATAGGTTTTTGACAGACAAGAGAATTAAGGGTTATGGGGAGAAAGCGGGAAAGTGGAACTGATTCACTTCAGATCAGCCATGATCTTATTGAATGGCGGGGCAGACTCGAAGGGCTAGATGGCCTACTCCTGCTCCTACTTCTTATGTTCTTATGTTTTCCAGTGTCAAATCTTTCATAGTATACTTCCTTGTCAAATTATTCCTTCCAAAATACATCACCTCACGCTTTTCAGGGTTAAATTCCATCTGCCACTTATCCGCCCATTTGCCCATCTTATCTATATCTTCCTATGACCTAAGACACTCAACCTCACTGACAACCACCTTCTTAATAAATCGCCCATGTGGGACATTGTCAAAGACTTTGCTGAAATCCATGTAAACTACATCAACCGCACTATCCCCATCCACACACTTGGTTACATGTTCAAAAGATTCAATCAAATTTGTTACATGTGACCTCTCTCTGACAAAACCATGCTGACTATCCCTGGTCAAACTGTCTCCAAATGGAGATAGATTCTTTCCTTCAGAATCTTCTCCAGTAGTTTCCCAACCATAGGTGTGAGACTGACTGGTCTGTAGTTCCCTGGTTTGTCTCTACAATCTTCCTTAAATATTGGGATCACATTAGCTTTTCTCCAGTCCTCTGGCACCTCCCCGTTGGCAACAGAGAAATTAAAAATTTGGGTCAGAGCCCCTGCAATTTCCTCCCCCACCTCCCACATCAGCCTGGGACACAATTCATCCAGATCTGGAGATCTGTCCACTTTTAAGTTTGCCAATACCTTGTCACTCACTATGATCATTTTCTCTCGAGCCTCACAGTCTCTCTCTCCCTGAGTTCCAGTACTACCTCCTCATTCTCGTGGATGAAGACAGATGTGAAATGTTCATTTAACCCTCTACCAATGTCCTCTGCCTCCACCCACAATTTCCCCCCTGGTCCCTAATGAGCCCTATTCTTTCCCTGGCTACCTTCTTCCCATTGGTATATTTATAGAATATTTTAGGATTTTCCCTACTTTTACCAGCCAGAACTTTCTCATATCCCCTCTTTGCTCTCCTAATTGATTTGTTAAGCTCCATCCTGCACTATCTGTACGCCACTAATGTCTCCCCTTTATACTTGTGAAAAGGCTCTCTTTTCCTTCTCATTGAATCCTGGATGTCTTTGGTCATCCATGGTTCACTGGGTTTGTTACACCTTCCTGTTACCCTAGAGGGAATATGTTGGGCCTGTACCCTCCCCATTTCATCTTTGAACGCCGCCACCCGCCCGCCCCCCCACCCCCCCACCTCCACCCCCCCACCCCCACCCCCACCCCACTGCCACCTCACAGCTCTTCTGTAAATTTCCCCACAAGTAACTTGTTTCTTCTACATCGGCCAGATCCTGCTTTATTTTGTTAAAATCTATTCTCTCCCAATCCAAAACCTTTTTCTGTAACTTTGTCTATAACAAATTAGAATTGAACCATGTTGCAGTCGCTATCATCAAAATGCTCCCCCACCAACACATTCCCCAGAATTAGGTCCAGCTTCTTACCTTAGACCATAAGACCATAAGACATAGGAGCGGAATTATACCTCTTGGCCCATCGAGCCTGCTCCGCCATTCAATCATGGTTGATATTTTTCTTATCTCTATTCTCCTTACATGGATAAGATGGATATCGAGGGATTTGGGCCAAATGCGGGCAATTGGGACTAGCACACACGTTTGTTCTTTAATTTCCCACTGGCTATCTGGGGGTTATAATAAACACCTAGCAACATAGCTGTCTTCTTTTTAGTTCTACCCACAAAGCTTCATTTGATGCCTCCTCCGAGATATTATCTCTCCTTACTGCAGTAACTGCTCCTGAACTAATCATGCAACGCCACCTCCTCTTTTACTCCCTCCTCTGTCTCCCTGAAGATTCTACACACAGGGCATTGAGCTGCCAATTCTGCCCCTCACTCAACCACGTCTCTGTGATGGCTACTATATCATAATTACACGTGTCAATCCTCACCCTTAACTCATCCATTTTATCTTTAATATTCCTGACATTAAGGCCCTTCAACCTTGTCTTATACCCTTGAAACTTACCCCTGCTTCCCTCTGAGCTGATTATTTTTCGATGCTACACTGTATCCCTATTCTGATAACAATCTGGGTTTCCTCCTCCTGCCAAACTAGTTTAAACTTCCCAACAGCACTAGCAAACCCACCAGCAAGGATATTAGTCCCACTTCGGTTCAGATGTAGACCGTCCCACTTGTACAGACCCCACCTTCACCAGAAACAGTCCCAGTGATACAGGAATCTAAAACCCTCCCTCCTGCACCAACTCTTAAACCAAGCACTCATCTGCACTATCCTGCTATTTCCGTGCTTGCTAGCACGTGGCGCTGGGAGTAATCCTGAGATTACAACTCCAGAGGTCCTCCTCAGTCTATTACCAAACTCCCTGAATTCTTGATGCAAGGCCTCATCCTCCTTTCTACCAACATGTACCATGACCACTGCCCTATCAACTTCCACTTGTGGACGTGCTGTGAGGCAGCCGTGCCAACCATTGTGCCACCATGCCACCCTAGCTGAAACATAAAATACAAGAGCAGAGAGGAACTGTATAAGACACTGGAGGGGCCATAACTGGAGTACTGTGTGTGGTTCTGGTCACTACATTACAGGATGTGATTAAACTGGAGAGGATGTAGAGGTGGTTTCCCAGGAAGCTGCTGATGCTGCAGGGTCTGAGATGTGAGGAAAAACTAAACAGACTGTGACCGTTTTCCTTGGGACCTGATGGAGGTGGGTAAGATTATGAGGGCCATTGATAGGGTGGATAGGAATGTACTTTTTCCATTAAGTAGAGGGGTCAATAACTAGGGGGCAGAGATTTAAGGTAAAAGGTAGAAGGCTGAGAGGGAGTTGAGGAAAAACGTTTCCAAAAGGTTGTGGGTGTCTGGAACTCACTGCCTGAAAGGGTAGCTGAGTCAGAACAGTTTTAACATTTATTTAGATCTTCACTTGTGCTGCCGTGAGCTCCAGGGCTACAGGCCAAGTGTTGGAAAATGAGATTAGTGCAGTCAGATCTTTGTTGACCAGGGTGGCTGATAGGCTGAATGGCTGTAAAAGTGTTTGAATGGACCAAGGTATACACAGGGATAGAATACAGGTCCAAGCTAGGAGCTATCCTCATACTTACTTCTACACACAGCTTCATTCAAATCTGTCCATGAATGAACAAGCAAAAACCCAGGTTACTTACACCTGGTTATTAGCAGTTATTCCAATAACAATTTGTATTTAAGAGTTCTAGAGAGATTCCATCTGCAATGCTTCATTGCATCCTCCAAATTCAATGGGAGGAGTGTTGGAGAAACACTAACATTCAGGCAAAACCCCTGAAAAATCAGCATGGCTGAAAAATGTCTCCCCCACTTGGTTCAATATTCTCAAATCCCAAATGCCCAATGTTCCAGGGAGGACAAAAAGAACAGAGTCATCGAGGTTTACAGCATGGAAACAGGCCCTTCGACCCAACTTATCCATGCTGTCCTTTTTATAAGCCCCTAAACTAATCCCAATCGCTCGCATTTGGCCCTTATCCCTCTATACCCATCTTACCCATGTAACTATCTAAATGCTTTTTAAAAGATAAATTTGTACCCACCTCTACTACTACCTCTGGCAGCTTGTACCAGACACTCACCACTCTCTGTGTGAAAAAATTGCCCCTCTGGACACTTTTATATCTCTCCCCTCACCTTAAACCTCTGCCCTCTAGTTTTAGACTCCCCTACCTTTGGGAAAAGATATTGACTATCTAGCTGATCTGTGCCCCTCATGATTTTATAGACCTCTATAAGATCACCCCTCAGCCTCCTACACTCCAGAGAAAAAGGTCCCAGTCTATTCAGCCTCTCCTGATAACTCAATCCAACTCCCAGTAGCATCCTAGTAAATCTTTTCTGCACTCTTTCTAGTTTAATAATATCCTTTCTATAATAGGGTGACCAGATTTGCACACAGTATTCCAAGTGTGGCCTTACCAATGTCTTTAACAACTTCAATAAGATGTCCCAACTCCTGTATTCAATGTTCTGAGACACTCAGAATGCTCTCCTTAGAGTTTGTCAGCATTTATCCTCATGACTGAGAGAAGTCTTGCTATCAATCATTCAAAACGGCAGCAACTTGTCCATCAAGCTGTATCACACTTTGAGTCACAATGTTTTAATGATGAGGCAAAAAGATGTTGGAGAAGGAAAGAAAAGGAATCAAATCCTGCACCTCAGATCCCACTACCTCACGGGGAATCCTGCTCCATGTGCCTAAAGATCTGTGGCCTGTTCAATCATATCTTGACCCAGGGCAGAACCTCAGGGCCCTGAGTCGGTGTCACCCTTGGATTAAGGGAGAGCCATGATGATATTTATACAGTACCTTCAGTATAATGAACAAACAAAATAGGGGCAGGAGGAGGCCATTCAGCCCTTCGAGACTGCCCCGCCATTCAGTACTATCATGGCTGATCATCCAACTCAATAACCTGATCCTGCCTTCCCCCCATATCCTTCACCCCAACAGCTATATCTAACTCCTTCTGGAAATTACATTTATCCACATTATACTGCCTCTGCCATGCAGATTCCCACTTGCTCAGCCTGTCCAACTCATGCTGAAACATCTCTGCATCCTCCTCACAGCTCACCCTCCCACCCAGCTTTGTATCGTAAAGTTCTCCAAGGTGTTTCAAAACAAAGTGTGGCCTTGAGCCACTGAAGGTGATATTAATGCAGGTGACCAAAAGTTTGGTCAAAGAGGAGGGATTTGAGGAATATAGAGTCATCGAGGTTTACAGCATGGAAACGGGCCCTTCAGCCCAACTTGTCCATTCCATCCCTTTTTTTAACTGCTAAGTTAGTCCCAATTGCCCACATTTGACCCCTATCCCTCACAGCCATCTTATCCATGTAAAATTGTACCGTCTCTATTACTAACACTGGCAGCTTGTAAAGGAAGGGAACATCTTAAAGGAAGAGAGAAAAGTACAGAAAAGTTTTAGGGAAGGAATTCCAGAACTATGTGTGCAGGTGGAGAAAAGTATGCTCAGCAATGGCAGGGTGATTAAACTCAGGAATGATCAGGAACCAGTAT
Organism: Carcharhinus amblyrhynchos; assembly: GCF_965287045.1. Lineage (NCBI taxonomy): Eukaryota > Metazoa > Chordata > Chondrichthyes > Carcharhiniformes > Carcharhinidae > Carcharhinus > Carcharhinus amblyrhynchos. The sequence goes on from NW_027650350.1 coordinate 22,450, forward strand.
TAGAGGAACAAATATCTCTCAAAAGTTAGTGGGTTTGATGAGATTACAGAGATATGAAAGCACAGAAACATAGAAGATAGGAGCAGGAGGAGGCCATTCAGACTTTTGAGCCTGCTCTGCCATTCATTACCATCATGGCTGATTGTCCAGTTCAATAACCTAATCCTGTTTTCTTTACCTTTGATTGTATTCGCCCCAAGTGCCATATCCAACTGCCTCTTGAATACATTCAATGTTTTGGCATCAATATTTCCTGTGGGAATGAATTCCACAGGCTCACCACTCTCTGGGTGAAGAAATGTCTCCTCACCTCCGTCCTAAATGATCTACCCTGAATCCTCAGACTGTGACCCCCTGGTTCTGGACGCCCCCACCATCAGGAACAAAGGAGCAAGACAATGGAGGGATTTGAAAACCAGGGTGAGAATTTTAATATTTGCTGGGGTGGGGATGGACTGTAAACTTGGCAAAGGTTTTTTTCCAATTAACCAGCTGAACATCAGTTTAAAGAGAAAATAGGAAAGTGGGATTAGTTTGAAGAATGGAAAATAGGGAACAGAGTAAACAAATAAAAGCAAATCACTGCGGGTGCTGGAATCTGAAACCAAAAAACAAAATGCTGGAAGATCTCAACAGGTTTGGAAAGAAAAGAGCTGATGTTTCCAGTCCAGATGACCCTTTGTCTAAAGAGGAAAAACAGGATTAGTTCAGTAAGAGAGTAGAAAAGTTGGATTTGTTTAGAGGGAGCGCAGGGTTACAGTGATATTTGTACTGGATGTAAAGGGGGGATTGCTTCCTAATTTATTAATAGTGGGGCCCACTGAGTGGCGGGTTGTGCATTGCCCATTTAAATTGCTGCTCCTCCAGCCGAGGCCGGGCGCCTGCGCACCTTTGGCCGGAGTTGGGCTGCGGGCGATGGCTCCTTTCAGAAAGCGGAGTAAAAGTTACCCGTTCCTGAGCCAGGAGTTCCTCATCCAGAACCACGCCGACATCGTGTCGTGTCTGGTTGTCCTGGTCCTCATCGGGCTGATGTTCGAGGTCAGAAACACGGCGCCGGGAGGTGAAACTCTGCAGCGCCTCAAACTTTCACAAACTTCCACAAACTTTTCCCCAGCGGCGGTGCGGCCTGGAGCCGCTGTCCCGGGGCTGGAGCCGCTGTCCCGGGGCTCCCGCCGCTATGGGGGAAACTTCACTGGGTCAGAGCCTGAGATCCTGCCACGTCTCAGAGAGAGAGAGACAGAGGGAGAGGGGGTGGGGGAGGGATAGGGAAACCCTCTGGAAAGGCTGAGGGACAGGAGGAAGAAAACAGGCAGGGAGAAGAAAATCAGCGGAAGTAAATGGAGAGAGGGTGTAGAAGGAGGGAGAGAGAATGGAGAAACAGGGAGGGATAAGAATGTGGACAGATTGAGAGGTTAGAGTGACTCCCCTGTGTCAGAGTTTCTGTTTGAACTATTGCCTGGTAACTGTTGGTAGCCTGTGTCCCTCTCCCATCACTCAGCAAATGGTTATCCTTTTTGAAAGTTACAGATCCACTCCCACCATTCTTGCATGGAACACATTCTAAGCCACAATAAAACGGTCACCTTCTCTCACTCTAACTGTGCTGCCAATACTCTGCAATCTTTGTCCCTCTGATTACCAACCTCTGGCACTGAAAACAGTTTCCCTTATTTACTCTATCAAAATCCTTCATAATTTTTGAAGCATCTATTAAATCTCTTTAACCAACTCTGCTCCACACACAATATTCCCAGATTTTCCAATCTCCAAATATGACAACTTCCTCAGCTCACAAATCATTTGAATAAATTTCCTCTGTTATCTCTAATCTCTTGACATCTTCTGAAGGTCTGGTGCCTGTGCTTGCACACTATACTCAGTGTTTTATATAGACTGAGCATAAGTTTGATTTGTATTTTATTCCTTGATTAATAAAGCCAAGGATGCCAGGTTTTTGAAGCTTTCTCAAGTTGACATAAGAACATAAGAAATAGGAGCAGGAGTAGGCCATCTAGCCCTTCGAGCCTGCCCCGCCATTCAATAAGATCATGGCTGATCTGTCGTGGCTCAGTTCCACTTTCCCGCCCTCTCCCCATAACCCTTAATCCCCTCTCTTATCAAGAACCCATCAACCCGCTTCTTAAAAATATTTAGCGAGGCAGCCTCCACCACTTCAACGGGCAGAGAATTCCAGAGATTCACCACCCTTTGAGTGAAGAAGTTCCTCCTCAACTCCGTTCTAAACCGCCTCCCCTTTATCTTGAGGCTGTGCCCCCTAGTCCTACTGTCCTTTCTGAGCGGGAAGAGTCTCTCCACCTCTATCCTATCCATCCCATTCATCATCTTATACATCTCAATGAGATCTCCCCTCATTCTTCTAAACTCTAACGAGTACAAGCCCAGTTTATTCAGCCTCTCCTCACAGCATGATTAAAGTTATACCATTGATTCATATTGTCCCTCATCACTCTTCCTACCAACACCCACCAAACCTTCTCTTTCAGCTTAACTTGGATGGCAGGAATCTTTGAGATATTTTGTCCAGGTTTATTAATTGGCATTTAGAAAAGTATCAGCTAATAAGTGAAAGACAGTATGGATTTGTCAACAGTAAATTGTGTTTACCAATTGCAGAATCCCTCATTGTTAACTTCCTGAGGGTTATCATTGACCAGAAGCTGAACTGGACCAGCCGTATAAATACTGTGGCTACCAGAGCAGATCAGAGGCTGGGAATTCTGCAGAGGGTATTTCACTGACTGATTTTCCCAAATCCTATACCCCATCTGAAAGGCACAAGTCAGGAGTGTGATGGAATGCTCTGTGCTTGCCTGGATGAGTGCAGCTCCAACAACACTCAAGAAGCTTAACACATCCAGATTAAACCAGCTGCCTGATCCATTTGTTATCCACTCTCTCCTCAGCCACAGTGTGTATCATATCCATACAGCAACTCACCAAGCTTCTTTCTGCAACAGTGTCCAAACTCATGACTTTTATCAGCTAGAAGGGCAAGGACAGCAGACACATGGTGACACCACCACCTGCAAGGTCCCCTCCAAGTATGCACCATCCTGATTTGGAAATATATCGCCATTCCTTCACTCTCGTTGACAGCACTGTGGGTGTACCTACACCACAAGGACTGCAGTGGTTCAAGAAGGCAGCTCCCCAGCAGTTTCTGCTGGGCAATCTTTTACTCTGGCTGAGTTAGCGACTTTCACGAATGGAAAAATAATGTTTGACCAATTTAGAAACCCAATTTGATTGAGTGTTTTTATGAAGTGATTGAAAAGGTGGATGAGGGTAGATGGCCCATTGATGGGTACCAGATACCAGCTGTATTGGTAGATTTATAGTTATTAATTTTGGACTTATTTCCATCTTGTCTTTTATTTCCTAGGTTACAGCAAAGACAGCGTTCATGTTTATTTCCCCACAGAACAACGTCAGCGCAACAACTGCAGGTAACAAGTCAGAAACTGGCTTCAAAGCTGACTAGTGAGCTGGACATGTGGACTGGGTTGAAGCACAATTCAAATATTCCACTGTTTAGTTGATTCCTTTGAGAGCATCGGAAAATTTAACCAGAATCTTTCTGTGGGGATTGCTACTGATGATTTTCCAAATTGGCTGATGTGGGAATTTCTAAGTTATAAATGGTCACCTCAGCCGAAAACTACAGAATTCTTGAACTCTGAAAAAGAAATCCTCCCTTTCTTTATAAAAAAAACCTGATGTTCACGAGCACGGTAAAGCTGATTTTATTGTTTTAAAAATGCTTAAAAAAACCCTAAGACTGTCCGCAGCATTAGAAATAGTCAAAGAATTTTACAGCATGGAAACAGGTCCTTTGGCCCAACTTATCCATGCCGCTTAGTTTTTCCATTAAGCTAGTTCCAATTACCCACGCTTGGCCCATATCCTTCTGCACCTATCTTACCCATGTAACTGTCTAAATGCTTTTTAAATGACAAAATGTGTACCTGTCTCAACTATATTGAGAACAATAGAATTTTGGACTGTAGGGGACTTGAGAAATATTACCATTGGGTGAGGGAGTGGGATTGAAATGGAAGATTAACCATGAGTGTACTTAGTGGCAGCGGAACCAAGTGCTGCTCCTGTTATGTTCTGAAATGGATCGTTGAAGTCCGTGATAAGGTAACAGAAGAGGAGGCCGTTGAGCCATTCCTTCCAGGGCTGACCTATTTTCTATGTCCATGCAGCTACCTTAGCTCCTTTTGGAAGAGAATTTCACCCCTGGTGTGTTTCTGAATCTCACTCCTGAGAAGCCTGGTTCTGATACCCTCTAATCCTGAGTGTACACACACACAGCCCCTCATATACACACACACAACCCCTCATGTACACACGCACAGCCCCTCATGTACACACGCACAGCCCCTCATGTGCACACGCACAGCCCCTCGTGCACGCGCACAGCCCCTCATGTACACACACACAGCCCCTCATGTACACACACACAGCCCCTCATGTACACACACACAGCCCCTCATGTACACACACACAGCCCCTCGTGCACACGCACAGCCCCTCATGTACACACACACAGCCCCTCATGTGCACACGCACAGCCCCTCATGTACACACACACAGCCCCTCGTGCACACGCACAGCCCCTCATGTACACACACACAGCCCCTCATGTGCACACGCACAGCCCCTCATGTACACACGCACAGCCCCTCATGTACACACGCACAGCCCCTCATGTGCACACACACAGCCCCTCGTGCACACGCACAGCCCCTCATGTACACACGCACAGCCCCTCATGTACACACGCACAGCCCCTCATGTACACACGCACACAGCCCCTCATGTGCACACGCACACAGCCCCTCATGTGCACAGGCACACAGCCCCTCATGTGCAGGCACACAGCCCCTCATGTGCACGCACACATCTCCTCATGTGCACACGCACACAGCCCCTCATGTGCACATGCACACAGCCCCTCATGTGCACACGCACACAGCCCCTCATGTGCACACGCACACAGCCCCTCATGTGCACACGCACACAGCCCCTCATGTGCACACGCACACAGCCCCTCATGTGCACACGCACACAGCCCCTCATGTGCACACACGCACACAGCCCCTCATGTGCACACGCACACAGCCCCTCATGTGCACACGCACACAGCCCCTCATGTGCACACGCACACAGCCCCTCATGTGCACACGCACACAGCCCCTCATGTGCACACGCACACAGCCCCTCATGTGCACACGCACACAGCCCCTCATGTGCACACGCACACAGCCCCTCATGTGCACACGCACACAGCCCCTCATGTGCACACGCACACAGCCCCTCATGTGCACACGCACACAGCCCCTCATGTGCACACGCACACAGCCCCTCATGTGCACACGCACACAGCCCCTCATGTGCACACGCACACAGCCCCTCATGTGCACACGCACACAGCCCCTCATGTGCACACGCACACAGCCCCTCATGTGCACACGCACACAGCCCCTCATGTACACACACACAGAGCCCCTCATGTACACACACACACACAGAGCCCCTCATGTACACACACACGCACAGCCCCTTGTGCACACGCGCACAGCCCCTCATGTGCACACACGCACAGCCCCTCATGTGCACACGCACACAGCCCCTCGTGCACACGCGCACAGCCCCTCATGTGCACACGCACACAGCCCCTCATGTGCACACACGCACAGCCCCTCATGTACACACACGCACAGCCCCTCATGTACACACACGCACAGCCCCTCATGTGCACACACGCACAGCCCCTCATGTGCACACACGCACAGCCCCTCATGTGCACACACGCACAGCCCCTCATGTGCACACACGCACAGCCCCTCATGTGCACACACGCACAGCCCCTCATGTACACACACAGCCCCTCATGTACACACACACACACAGAGCCCCTCGTGCACATGCACAGCCCCTCATGTACACACACGCACAGCCCCTCATGTACACACACGCACAGCCCCTCATGTACACACACGCACAGCCCCTCATGTACACACACGCACAGCCCCTCATGTGCACACGCACACAGCCCCTCATGTGCACACACGCACAGCCCCTCATGTGCACACACGCACAGCCCCTCATGTACACACACGCACAGCCCCTCATGTACACACACGCACAGCCCCTCATGTGCACACACGCACAGCCCCTCATGTGCACACACGCACAGCCCCTCATGTGCACACACGCACAGCCCCTCATGTGCACACACGCACAGCCCCTCATGTGCACACACGCACAGCCCCTCATGTGCACACACGCACAGCCCCTCATGTACACACACAGCCCCTCATGTACACACACACACACAGAGCCCCTCGTGCACACGCACAGCCCCTCATGTACACACACGCACAGCCCCTCATGTACACACACGCACAGCCCCTCATGTACACACACGCACAGCCCCTCATGTACACACACGCACAGCCCCTCATGTACACACACGCACAGCCCCTCATGTACACACACGCACAGCCCCTCATGTACACACACGCACAGCCCCTCATGTACACACACGCACAGCCCCTCATGTACACACACGCACAGCCCCTCATGTACACACACGCACAGCCCCTCATGTACACACACGCACAGCCCCTCATGTACACACACGCACAGCCCCTCATGTACACACACACACAGCCCCTCATGTACACACGCACACAGAGCCCCTCGTGCACACGCACAGCCCCTCATGTACACACACGCACAGCCCCTCATGTACACACACGCACAGCCCCTCATGTACACACACGCACAGCCCCTCATGTACACACACGCACAGCCCCTCATGTACACACGCACAGCCCCTCATGTACACACACACACAGCCCCTCATGTACACACGCACACAGAGCCCCTCGTGCACACGCACAGCCCCTCATGTACACACACGCACAGCCCCTCATGTACACACACGCACAGCCCCTCATGTACACACACGCACAGCCCCTCATGTACACACACGCACAGCCCCTCATGTACACACGCACAGCCCCTCATGTACACACACACACAGCCCCTCATGTACACACGCACACACCAGCAGCCAGTTTCATAAATGTTCCTGCCCCGAAGGAAGCTTCTTCTCCAATCAGAGACTGGTTCTTTCCCATGTTTGCTGCTGATTGGCTTACTAGAAAAATGTGAGGTAATACACTTTGGAAGGAATAATTTGACAAGGAAGTATACTATGAAAGGTCTGACACTGGAAAGTTCCGTAGAACAAAGGGACCTTGGTGTGTTTGTCCATAGATCTCTGAAGGCGGAGAGGCAGATTAATAGGGTGGTAAAAAGAGCATATGGCAGACTCACCTTTATCGATCAGGGTATAGATACCAAAAGCAGAGAAGTCATGATGGAGTTGTATAGAACTTTGGTGAGGCCACAGCTGGAGTATTGTGTGCAGTTCTGTAGTCACATTATTGGAAGGATGTGATTGCACTGGAGGGGGGGCAGAGGAGATTCACCAGGGTGCTGCCTGGGGTGGAACATATGAAGAGAGGTTGGGTAGGCTTGGGTCGTTTTCCCTGGAACAGTGAAGACTGAGGGGCGACCTGATCGAGGTGTACAAGATTATGAGGGGCGTGGACAGAGTGGGATAGGGAGCAGCTGTTCCCCTTAGTTGAAGGGTCAGTTACGAGGGAACACAAGTTAAAAGTGAGGGGTGGGAGGTTTAGGGTGGATTTGAGGAAAAACCTTTTTACCCAGAGGGTGGTGAGGGTCTGGAATGAGCTGCCTGGGAGGCTGGTGGAGGCGACATCCTTTAAAAAGTACCTGGATGAGTACTTGACACATCGTAACATTCAAGGCTATTGGCCAAGTGCTGGCGGGGGGATTAGGTGGGCAAGTCAGTGCATTTCATGTGTCGGTGCAGACTCGATGGGCCGAAGGGTCTCCTCACTGTAGGATTCTGAGATTCTATGATAGTTATCGCAGCAACAACAAACACGGGAGAAAAGCTGACTGGGACCAGGAGAATCTGAAGAATCTTCAAATTGACTTAATGATACTGTGAACACGGGTTCCATAGGTTGAATAGAGAGGCTGGGCTGGTCAGGTAGTGACCCACAGTCTGTATGTTGGACAAGCCTCGTTTAGCTGAAACAGGTAGAATGTGAGTTTGTATTCTGACTGTGTGCAAAGAACAGAGCCCTGTACATTGATATATGTAGCTTACTCTACATACAGATGTGCCTGACTGCCAATCTTAAATTGACTGTCAGTGTAATTCAGGCACACTGAGGATCATTTAACTAATGTGGTTTACACAATTCTTTGCAAATTTTATGCTGTGAATTGTTATCTTCCACTTCTTTTGTAATTAATATTTGTTTATGAGTTGAATTTTATTATATAATAATCTTTCCTTGTCAAATGTTCACTTGTTGTTCTTATTAACCAGGTCTAGCTGAAAGCTCATAAAATCTTAAACTCTGATCTCACTGTAAAAGCTCTCAAAGTCTCCAGTCCCGAAACATACTCTGCACTGGCTCACTTTTATCGATTTCATTTTCAGTATCATTTAATTCTCGATACAATAGAATTATTTCATCTAGATTATATTTCACAGGTGAATGTAACTTGATTTCAGGTTAATTTGGGATAAACGTTAAGTTGAAAGCAAATTACTGCGGATGCTGGAATCTGAAACCAAAAGAGAAAATGCTGGAAAATCTCAGCAGGTCTGGCAGCCTCTGTAAGGAGAGAAAAGAGCTGACGTTTTGAGTCCAGATGACTCTTTGTCAAAGCTGGTCCAGTCCCACAAACATTAAATTCTTTATTTTACTATCTCCTAACAGCTTTTCCTTCATAGAAACATAGAAGATAGGAACTGGAGGGGGGCATTTGGCCCTTTGAGCCTGCTCTGCTATTCATCACCATCATGACTGATCATCCAACTCAATAGCCTAATCCTGCTTTCTCCCCATACCCTTTGATCCCATTCACCTCAAGTGCTATATCCAGCCGCCTCTTGAATACATTCAATGTTTTGACATCATCTATTTCCAGTGGTAATGAATTCCACAGGCTCACCACTCTCTGGGTGAAGGAACGTCTCCTCACCTCCATCCCCAGGACCTGATGGAATGCATCCCAGGGTTCTGAAGGAAATGGCAGAGGTGATAGTGGATGCTTTAGTGATTATTTACCAAACTTCGCTGGATTCCGGGGAAGTGCCGGAAGATTGGAAAACAGCTAATGTTACGCCGCTGTTTAAAAAAGGTAGCAGACAAAAGGCAGGGAATTATAGGCCGGTTAGTTTAACGTCTGTTGTGGGAAAAATGCTTGAATCCGTCATCAAAGATGAAATAACGAGGTACCTAGAGAAGAATTGTTTGATAGAGCAGACGCAGCACGGATTCGTAAGGAGAAGTCGTGTCTGACAAATTCATTGGAATTCTATGAGGATGTGACTAGTGCGGTAGACAGAGGGGAACCGGAGGATGTGGTGTTTCTCGATTTTCAGAAGGCGTTTGATAAGGTGCCGCACAAAAGGTTGCTTCAGAAGGTTAGGGGGCATGGAGTTGGGGGTAAGGTGTTAGCGTGGATAGAGGATTGGCTGTCAAATAGGAGGCAGAGAGTTGGTATCAATGGGTGCTATTCTGATTGACGGTTGGTGACTAGTGGAGTGCGACAGGGATCGGTGCTGGGGCCTCAGCTATTTACCATTTATATAGATGATCTGGAGGAGAGGGCTGAGTGTAGGGTAACAAAATTTGCTGATGACACAAAGATGAGTGGAAAAGCAAATTGTGCGGAGGGTGTGGAAAGTCTGCAGAGGGATCTGGATAGGCTGAGTGAGTGGGCGAGGACCTGGCAGATGGAGCATAATGTTAGCAAGTGTGAGGTTATCCACGTTGGCAGAAATAATAGTAGGAGGGATTACTATTTAAAGAGCGAAAAGCTGCAGCATGCTACAGTGCAGAGGGACCTGGCGGTCCTTGTGCATGAGTCGCAAAAACCCAGTCTGCAGGTGCAGCAGGTGATCAAGAAGGCGAATGGAATGCTGGCCTTTATAGCGAGGGGGGATAGAATATAAAAGCAGGGAGGTCTTGCTGCAACTGTACAGGGCACTGGTGAGGCCGCAGCTGGAGTACTGTGTGCAATTTTGGTCGCCGCACTTGCGCAAGGATATTTTGGCCTTGGAGGGAGTGCAGAGGAGGTTCACTAGGCTGATACCGGAGATGAGGGTGTTGGACTACAAAGAGAGGCTGAATAGACTGGGTCTGTACTCGTTGGAGTTTAGAAGGATGAGGGGGGATCTTATAGAGACGTATAAGATAATGAAGGGGATGGATAGGGTAGAGGTAGAGAGATTCTTCCCGCTCAGAAAGGACAGTAGGACGAGAGGGCACAGCCTCAAGATAAGGGGGGGGCAGTTTAGAACGGAGTTGAGGAGGAACTTCTTCACTCAAAGGGTGGTGAATCTCTGGGATTCTCTGCCCGTTGAAGTAGTGGAGGCTACCTCGCTAAATATATTTAAGACACGGGTTAGTAGGCAAGGGAATTAAGGATTATGGGGAGAAAGCAGAAAAGTGGAACTGATCCACTTCAGATCAGCCATGATCTTATTGAATGGCGGGGCAGGCTCGAAGGGCTAGATGGCCTACTCCTGCTCCTATTTCTTATCTTCTTATGTTCTCCATCCTAAATGGTCTATCATGAATCCTCAGACTGTGACTCATGGTCTGGACTCCCCCACCATCAGGAACATCCTTCCTGCATCTACCCTGTCTAGTCCTGTTAGAATTTTATAAGTTTCTATGAGATCCCCCCTCATTCGTCTGAACTCCAGTGAAAACAATCCTAACCTGGTCAATCTCTCCTCATACATCAGTCCCGCCATCCCCGGAATCAGCCTGGTAAACCTTCGCTGCACTCCCTCGAGAGCAAGAACATCCTTCCTCAGAAAAGGAGACTAAAACCGCACACAATACTCTAGGTGTGGCCTCGCCAGGGCCCCGTATAATTGCAACAACACATCCCTGCTCCTGTACTCGAAACCTCTCACAATGAGGGTCAACATACCATTTACCTCTTTACCGCCTGCTGAACCTGCACGCTTACCGTCAGTGACTGGTGCACAAGGACACCCAGATCCCTCTGCACACTCCCCTCTCCCAATCTACAGCCATTCCGGTAGTGATCCACCACCTTGTTTTTGCTTCCAAAATGAATAACTTCACATTTATCCAAATTATAATGTATCTGCCATTGATTTACCCACTCACCAACCTGTCCAGATCCTTCTGAAAAATCTCTGCATCCTCATCACAGTTCCCCCTCCCACCCAACTTGGTATCATCTGCAAATTTTGTGATGTTACATTTAGTTCCCTCATCCAAATCATTAATATATATTGTGAATCGCTGGGTCCCAGCACTGATCCCTGTGACACCCCACTAGTTACTGCCAGCCAGTTTGAAAAGCACCCATTAATTCCTACTCTTTGTTTCCTCTCTGCCGACCAGTTTTCTATCCATCTCAATACAAATCCCCCAATGCCATGTGCTTTAATTTTGCACAATAATCTCTTTTGCAGGACTTTGTCAAATGGTTTCTGAAAAGAGCCACTCTCCTTTGTCAACTCTACTAGTTACATCTTCAAAGAATTCCAACAGATTTGTGAAGCATGATTTCCCCTTCATAAATCCATCCTGACTCTGTCTGACCCTGCCACTGCTTTCTAAATGCTTTGCTATAAAGAGCATGTACAAACTGTTTTCTCGAATTTGATGGAATTCTTTATTTAAGTTTAGTTTTATCAAGCAGTTCACTTTTCTGACCTCTTATCTTCCCATCGTAACAGTCACATGGTCCACCTCTCACATTTCTTTAATTTGTTTGATTTATTATTGTCACATTATTAGTATACTGTGAAAAGTATTGTTTCTTGTGTGCCATACAAATCATACCGTTCATAGAGAAGGAAAGGAGAGAGTACAGAATGTAGTGTTACAGTCATAGCAAAGGGTGTAGAGAAAGATCAACTTAATGCGAGGAAGCGGTTCTTCAGTCGGTCGGTACGTGACCTCAGACTTTTGTATCTTTTTCCCGACGGAAGAAGGTGGAAGCGAGAATGTCCGGGGTGTGTGGGCTCCTTAATTATGCCGGCTGCTTTGCTGAGGCAGTGGGAAGTGCAGACAGAGTCAATGGATTTCTTTTCCTTGGTGTCTTTATCTCCATCTCTGGTGCTTGTCTGACCCACTGATTCCCACAGCTACAATTCTTTAACCCTGCTTTCTCTGAGGACTTTACTCTATTCGCTCAGGTTTCTCAGTCTCCTTTGCATCAGTTGATGCTACCTGTCAAAATGGTTGTTCTGACGTGTTTTCTGAGCCGAGGATCCTGCCCCCCCCCCGCCCCCCCCAATGGTTAACGAGGTGCTCAACTTTCATTCAAAGACATGTAGAAAGAGATAATGAGCACTAGAAGTTCGGCAAATTCAGGTGTCGAGAAACTGACGATCAACAATGTACTAAAATTCATGATCACTAATGCCGTGTGTTCCATTTACACTAACCTGTCCACGTTGGACCACATTTTCCTGATGTTACCAATAACTAGTGCAGTTGCGGAACGATCCTTTAGCCGGCTCAAATACAAAGTCCTACCTTCGTTCTACAAGAGGCGACGATAGACTGGGTTAGTTTTGATCTCTGTTGAAAGACAGTTGGCTACTGAGGTAAATTATAATAAAGTAATAGATAACTTTGCTGGAATGAAGCTGAGATGAAAGAGGCTGTTGGAATTGCTTCATATCTTTTCCATATTGCTTCGTTTTGTTTTCATTTTATGTTTAAAATGTAAAATAATTAAATAAAATGTGTTTTGATTATGTTTTGATTTTCAGTACAAAATAGAAATGTAGAATGAATATAAAATTATTTGGTATTCGTTGTGGCGACGGCGCCATGGCACCTTTTTTACATGCTTACTCAGCCTAACGTTAGAAGCCGGCCCCGCCCCCCCGGGAGGAGCCGGCCCCGCCCCCCCCGGGAGGAGCCGGCCCCCCCCCCCGGGAGGAGCCGGCCCCGCCCCCCCCCCGGGAGGAGCCGGCCCCGCCCCCCCGGGAGGAGCCGGCCCCGCCCCCCCGGGAGGAGCCGGCCCCGCCCCCCCGGGAGGAGCCGGCCCCGCCCCCCCGGGAGGAGCCGGCCCCGCCCCCCCGGGAGGAGCCGGCCCCGCCCCCCCGGGAGGAGCCGGCCCCGCCCCCCCGGGAGGAGCCGGCCCCGCCCCCCCGGGAGGAGCCGGCCCCGCCCCCCGGGAGGAGCCGGCCCCGCCCCCCGGGAGGAGCCTGCCCCCCCGGGAGGAGCCGGCCCCGCCCCCCCGGGGAGGAGCCGGCCCCGCCCCCCCCGGGAGGAGCCGGCCCCGCCTCCCCGGGGAGGAGCCGGCCCCGCCCCCGCCCCCCCGGGAGGAGCCGGCCCCGCCCCCCCCCGGGAGGAGCCGGCCCCGCCCCCCGGGCCCATGAGGAGCCGGCCCCGCCCCCCCCCCGGGAGGAGCCGAGCCGGCCCCGCCCCCCCGGCCCGTGAGGAGCGCCCTGTTAAAAAGGTGTCACTTCAGCAAAATGTGCTCAGAGGGAGTGGTTGCTCCCTCCTCCTCCTCGTCCCACCCCCCACCCCACCCCCAATTAAGACCGCTCCCTCTGTGACACCCTGGTCCATTCACACCCAACACATTTTCATAGTAACTTTATTGCAGTGTAAACGTAAGCCTTACTTGTGACTAATAAATGCAACTTCTTGACCCAAATGTTTTAATTCCTCCCTGGCCACCAGGGAGTTCAGGATTTGGAGATGTGGGTGTTGGACTGGGGTAAACACAGTAAGAAGTCTCACAACACCAGGTTAAAGTCCAACAGGTTTATTAGGTAATAAATGCCACTAGCTTTCAGAGTACTGCTCCTTCATCAGGTGAGTGGGGAGTTCTGATCACAAACAGTGCATATAAAGGCACACAGCTGGAGAACAGCTAATATGGTCACACTAATTAAGAAAGGTTATAGAAACAAGCCAGGGAACCACAGACCAGTGAGTCTCACATCTGTCATTGGGAAACTGCTGGAGAAGTTTCTAAAGGAAAGAATCTAATCTCCATTTGGAGAGGCAAGGTTTGATCAGGGATAGTCAGCATGGTTTTGTCAGAGGGAGGTCATACCTAACAAATTTGATTGAATTTTTTGAGCATGTGACCAAGCGTGTGGATGGGGATAGTGTGGTTGATGTAGTTTACATGGATTTCAGCAAAGCCTTTGACAAGGTCCCATGTGGGAGACGTATTAAGAAGGCAAATGCCCATGGGATACAGAGTAATCTGACAAGGTGGCTCAGTGGTAAGAGACTGAAGGTGGTGACTGGAGGCCAGTGACCAGTGGCATAACACAGGGATCCATACTGGGTCCCCTATTGTTCATCATTTATATCAATAACATAGATGACTAGATGGGGGGCAGGATCAGTAAATTTGCTGATGACACAAAGATTGGCTGGGTGGTTATCAGTGAGGTTGAGTGTCTTGGATCAGAGGGAGATATAGACGAGATGGTCAAATAGGTGGATAAGTGGCAGATGGAATTTAACCCTGAAAAGTGTGAGGTGATGTACTTTGGAAGGAATAATTTGACAAGGAAGTATACAATGAAAGGTCTGACACTGGGAAATTCTGAAGAACAAAGGGACCTTGGTATGTTTGTCCATAGATCTCTGAAGGCGGAGAGGCAGATTAATAGGGTGTTGAAAAAGGCATGTGGCACACTTGCCTTTATCAATTGAGGTATAGATTGTAAAAGCAGAGAGGTCATGATGGAGTTGTATAGAACTTTGGTGAGGCTGGTGTATTGTGTGCAGTTCTGGTCGCCACATTACAGGAAGGATATGATTGCACTGGAGGGGGGCAGAGGAGATTCACTAGGATGCTGCCTGGGATGGAGTGTTTAAGTTATGAAGAGAGGTTGGATAGGCTTGGGTTGTTTTCTTTGGAGCAGAGAAGACTGAGGGGCGACCTGATTGAGGTGCTGAAGATTATGAGGGGCATGGACAGAGTGGATAGGGAGCAGCTGTTCCCCTTAGTTGAAGGGTCAGTTCCGAAGGGACACAAGTTTAAAGTGAGGGGTGGGAGGTTTAGGGGGAATTTGAGGAAGAACTATTTTGTTCAGAGGGTGGTGACAGTTTGGAATGCGCTGCCTAGGAGGGTTCTTGGCATGCTGTAATGTTCATGGCTATGGGCCAAGTGCTGGCAGGTGGGCAGGTCAGATCATTTCATGCATCAGTGCAGACTCAATGGGCTGAAGGGCCTTTTTTATACTGTAGTATTCTATGATTCCTTAACTGCTTCTCTCTCCGTGGATGCTGCCAGACCTGATGGGCATTTCCAGCATTTTCCTTTTTATTTATTTGTTTTGATTATTTATATATTTGCCTTTGGTTTGTATTATTTAGTATCTCTTTCCTCTGCGTCAAGTCTGCCCTTTACAAGTTAGTGTTGGTGCTGCTTAATTAACTCAAACATCTTCAAATCTCTCCTCCCTGATTATTATTTCTTATCCACCACTGACTTGGAACTGTCACAGCCGCCAGTAGTGATGAGAAATTGCCTTGCACTCTTTCTCGAATAGTGTGTTGCAGACAGCTCTCGAACACATTGGTGATGATGGGAGATTAAAGTAGGTGCGGTGACATGGTGAACTGATTGAATTGTTGTTCAGGAATGGATGGGAGAAGGTTGGAGTGCAGGCTGTCAAGGGAAAGAATGGGATTTGTATTCCACAGAAATGGCCTGGGGTAAACTTTCTGACAGGAATTTCTCCTGAGTTCTGAGCAATTGCCCAGTTTCCACCTTTTCCCGTCTTTCTCTCACAGATGGGGATGTTGTTTACTATCTCTACGGGAGCAGTGACTTTGTCACCATCTTGTTCTACGTCTGTATCACAATTATCCTGCATGCTGTGGTCCAGGAATACGCACTCGATGTAAGTAACCGGAGACTGGGTGGAAAGCAAAGACAGGGAGGGAGCTGGAACAAACAGGAATAGGAATGGGGGAGAAGGGGGGGGGGGGGGGGAGGGCCAAAATATTCAGACCGGCTAATAGATGATTTTTGTTAATTCAATATCAGTTGCGTCCAATTATATTCAAGTTGAGACTTTAACAGAAGCTTCACTTGAGCACCTGTCAGGAGACAGATTAAATCACTGGAATGAAGTTATATATAAATAAATATTACCTGAAAAAGATTGGCTCCAGTTTATCTGCTGCTGCTGCGCTTTCCAGAATAAACAGCGTTCTGCTATTTATGTTTCAGAAATTAAATAAACGGTTACATCTCTCGAAGATCAAACATAGCAAATTGAATGAGTCTGGTCAGCTCATTGTCCTTCATCTCACCTCAGCAACGTGGGGCTTTTACATCATTCTGACAGTAAGTGGACAGTGAGTCTGACTGAGAGCATTGGGTACAGTGTTCGCAAGGGTCTGATCACCTCCACCCGGCCCCGCCCCGCCCGGCCTTGCCCCGCACCCCCGCCCGGCCTCGCCCCGCGCCCCCGCCCGGCCTCGCCCCGCGCCCCCGCCCGGCCTCGCCCCGCGCCCCCGCCCGGCCTCGCCCCGCGCCCCCGCCCGGCCTCGCCCCGCGCCCCCGCCCGGCCTCGCCCCGCGCCCCCGCCCGGCCTCGCCCCGCGCCCCCGCCCGGCCTCGCCCCGCGCCCCCGCCCGGCCTCGCCCCGCGCCCCCGCCCGGCCTCGCCCCGCGCCCCCGCCCGGCCTCGCCCGCGCCCCCGCCCGGCCTCGCCCCGCGCCCCCGCCCGGCCTCGCCCCGCGCCCCCGCCCGGCCGCGCCCCGCGCCCCCGCCCGGCCTCGCCCCCGCGCCCCCGCCCGGCCTCGCCCCCGCGCCCCCGCCCGGCCTCGCCCCGCGCCCCCGCCCGGCCTCGCCCCGCGCCCCCGCCCGGCCTCGCCCCGCGCCCCCGCCCGGCCGCGCCCCCGCGCCCCCGCCCGGCCGCGGCCTCGCCCCGCGCCCCCGCCCGGCCTCGCCCCCGCGCCCCCTCCCGGCCTCGCCCCCGCCCGGCCTCGCCCCCGCGCCCCCGCCCGGCCTCGCCCCCGCGCCCCCGCCCGGCCTCGCCCCGCGCCCCCGCCCGGCCTCGCCCCGCGCCCCGCCCGGCCTCGCCCCGCGCCCCCCGCCCGGCCTCGCCCCGCGCCCCCGCCCGGCCTCGCCCCCGCGCCCCCGCCCGGCCTCGCCCCCGCGCCCCCGCCCGGCCTCGCCCCCGCGCCCCCGCCCGGCCTCGCCCCGCGCCCCCGCCCGGCCTCGCCCCGCGCCCCCGCCCGGCCTCGCCCCGCGCCCGCCCGGCCTCGCCCCGCGCCCCCGCCCGGCCTCGCCCCCGCGCCCCCGCCCGGCCTCGCCCCGCGCCCCCGCCCGGCCTCGCCCCGCGCCCCCGCCCGGCCTCGCCCCGCGCCCCCGCCCGGCCGCGCCCCCGCCCGGCCGCGGCCTCGCCCCGCGCCCCCGCCCGGCCTCGCCCCCGCGCCCCCTCCCGGCCTCGCCCCCGCCCGGCCTCGCCCCCGCGCCCCCGCCCGGCCTCGCCCCCGCGCCCCCGCCCGGCCTCGCCCCGCGCCCCCGCCCGGCCTCGCCCCCGCGCCCCCGCCCGGCCTCGCCCCGCGCCCCCGCCCGGCCTCGCCCCGCGCCCCCGCCCGGCCTCGCCCCCGCGCCCCCGCCCGGCCTCGCCCCCGCGCCCCCGCCCGGCCTCGCCCCCGCGCCCCCGCCCGGCCTCGCCCCCGCGCCCCCGCCCGGCCGCGCCCCCGCCCGGCCGCGCCCCCGCCCGGCCGCGCCCCCGCCCGGCCTCGCCCCGCGCCCCCGCCCGGCCTCGCCCCCGCCCGGCCTCGCCCCGCGCCCCCGCCCGGCCTCGCCCCCGCGACCCCGCCCGGCCTCGCCCCCGCGCCCCCGCCCGGCCGCGCCCCCGCCCGGCCTCGCCCCGCGCCCCCGCCCGGCCTCGCCCCGCGCCCCCTCCCGGCCTCGCCCCCGCCCGGCCTCGCCCCCGCGCCCCCTCCCGGCCTCGCCCCCGCCCGGCCTCGCCCCGCGCCCCCGCCCGGCCTCGCCCCGCGCCCCCGCCCGGCCTCGCCCCGCGCCCCCGCCCGGCCTCGCCCCGCGCCCCCGCCCGGCCTCGCCCCCCGCCCGGCCTCGCCCCGCGCCCCCGCCCGGCCTCGCCCCCCGCCCGGCCTCGCCCCGCGCCCCCGCCCGGCCTCGCCCCGCGCCCCCGCCCGGCCTCGCCCCCGCCCGGCCTCGCCCCGCGCCCCCGCCCGGCCTCACCCCCGCCCGGCCTCGCCCCGCGCCCCCGCCCGGCCTCGCCCAGCGTCCCGTGCCCCCTGCAATCACATTCATACCCTCGCTGCCCCAAAGTGGAGATGGTTGATGATATAATATCGTCTGTATCTTTACAGGAAGGCTATGTGACCAACCCGAGCAGACTTTGGGAGAAGTACCCTCATACCGACCTCTCGTAAGTCCTGGGGTGTTCCTATTCAGCTGCCCCATCACTCATCCCCCGGCCTTCCACCCCCTGGTTGAATAGCTGAGACTGTGCTTGGGTTTATTCGATCAGCTGTTGCTGTGTGAGGGCAGGGGCTGTAGCGTGAGGGCTGGGATGGAGGACGGTGTTTGGAGCAGTGGGGTGGGGGCATGCAGGGAGTGTGGAAGGATGGCTGCTCAGTCTGTTCACTGCATCCAGGAAGCTGAGTTATTGTCTGTTCATAAATCAGAGCTAGTTTGTGATACTGGCAACATGTGTAACCTCGAGAGAGAGAGAGAGAGGAAACCTTCAGAGCCCAACCCAACTTCATCAAAGGATAGAGAGAGGCCCTGATTTGCTGGGGTGGAGGAAACATTGTGGCAAAATAGAAGATGTGGGTGGGAAAATGAGCGGTGACATTATCTCTGTTTTTCTCCAGTTTCCAGGTGAAATTTTTCTACCTGTGTCAACTCTCCTACTGGATGCACTCACTGCCAGAACTTTACTTCCAGAGAGTGCGCAAAGTAAGTTACACCAGGATCCAAACTGGGAGTGTATCTAACCCCATGCTGTACCTGTCCTGGAGTGTTTGATGGGGACAGTGTAGAAGGAGCTTTACTCTGTATCTAACCCCGTGCTGTACCTGCCCTGGGAGTGTTTGATGGGGACAGTGTAGAGGGAGCTTTACTCTGTATCTAACCCCGTGCTGTACTGCCCTGGGAGTGTTTGATGGGGACAGTGTAGAAGGAGCTTTACTCTGTATCTAACCCCGTGCTGTACCTGTCCTGGGAGTGTTTGATGGGGACAGTGTAGAGGGAGCTTTACTCTGTATCTAACCCCATGCTGTACCTGTCCTGGGAGTGTTTGATGGGGGACAGTGTAGAGGGAGCTTTACTCTGTATCTAACCCCGTGCTGTACCTGTCCTGGGAGTGTTTGATGGGGACAGTATAGAGGGAGCTTTACTCTGTATCTAACCCCGTGCTGTACCTGTCCTGGGAGTGTTTGATGGGGGACAGTGTAGAGGGAGCTTTACTCTGTATCTAACCCCGTGCTGTACCTGTCCTGGGAGTGTTTGATGGGGGGGACAGTGTAGAGGGAGCTTTACTCTGTATCTAACCCCGTGCTGTACCTGTCCTGGGAGTGTTTGATGGTTGGTTAGATTATTCATTCAGCCATTTTTGAGTTGGGGCTGTGCTGATCCTTTCTCATTGGCCTGGGTTTTGCGAGTGTGGAGTTGGGTGTGCTGGAAGATTAATGTGGTGTTTCTGTGCTCTGTTGTCTTCCTGGCAGGAGGAGATTCCACGACAGCTGCAGTACATTGGGCTGTACCTCCTGCATATTGCGGGCGCTTACCTACTCAAGTAAGATTGGCTTGGAGCAAGCTTATGTTTCACATGGGGTAACGGGTAAGGTCAGAGTACAGGGCAGCAGGACGTGGGTCTTGGATCAGAGTCCAGTAGCAGCAAAGGTCAGTGCGGTGAAGGGCTGAGGGTCCTATCATAGGACAGCAGGGTGAAGGGCTATGGGTTAGAATACGGGTCAACAGAGTCAAGGGTCAGAATGTAATCAGCAGGGTGAAGGGTCAGAGTGCAAGCTAGCAGAATGAAGGGCTGAGGGCCAGAGTGTAATGGGGAAATGTACTCACTCAGTCTGTCTCTCTGTAGTTTGACACGGTTGGGAGTGGTGTTGCTGGTGTTACAGAGTGTGGCGGAGCTGGTATTTCACACAGCGCGTTTATTCTACTTCATCAATGAGAACAACCAGAAATTGTGAGTATGCGGATTTCAGCTCTTTTGAGCTGGCTACAATTAGCTTGGAGATGGGTGCTGCTCCCATCCGTGGGGCAGCATAAGGAAGGAAACGAATTGATTCACTTGACTGGTAATGGGGCTGGACAGCATGCTGAGGGACGAGCTCTTATTTTAAATCTGAGATTGAGAGATTTTTATTATCCAGAGTTATTAAGACATAGGCAAAGAATCAGCCATCCTTTCTTTGAAAGGCACACCAATTCCAGCTGTGCAGCACTCCCTCAGCACTGACCCTCTGACAGTGCGGCGCTCCCTCAGCACTGACCCTCTGACAGTGCGGCGCTCCCTCAGCACTGACCCTCTGACAGTGCGGCGCTCCCTCAGCACTGACCCTCTGACAGTGCGGCGCTCCCTCAGCACTGACCCTCTGACAGTGCGGCGCTCCCTCAGCACTGACCCTCTGACAGTGCGGCGCTCCCTCAGCACTGACCCTCTGACAGTGCGGCGCTCCCTCAGCACTGACCCTCTGACAGTGCGGCGCTCCCTCAGCACTGACCCTCTGACAGTGCGGCGCTCCCTCAGCACTGACCCTCTGACAGTGCGGCACTCCCTCAGCACTGACCCTCTGACAGTGCGGCACTCCCTCAGCACTGACCCTCTGACAGTGCGGCACTCCCTCAGCACTGACCCTCTGACAGTGCGGCACTCCCTCAGCACTGACCCTCTGACAGTGCGGCACTCCCTCAGCACTGACCCTCTGACAGTGCGGCACTCCCTCAGCACTGACCCTCTGACAGTGCGGCACTCCCTCAGCACTGACCCTCTGACAGTGCGGCACTCCCTCAGCACTGACCCTCTGACAGTGCGGCACTCCCTCAGTGCTGTGCTTGATATGTTACTCCGGACTGAAGCCTGCAGCCTCCTGTTTGAGAGGTAAGGATGTTACTGACTGGGAGTGGAGTATTTGTGCCTGGGTGATGTTGTGATGATGCACTGGGACTATTTCTGTTCACTGCTTCCTTTCTTTTTGAGCAGTTTTAATGCCTGGGCGGTTATCTTTGTTGTGACCCGACTAATGACCCTGACACTCACTGTGCTGGTCGTGGGCTTTGGTTTGTCCCGTGTTGAGTATCAGACCTTTGATGTAGAAAAGGGAATCTTCAACACTCTTCCCATTCGGTGAGTTCACGTCTGAGTTTCTCTCAATATCTCTCCCTCTCTTAGTCTCCCATGCTCTACCTCAGTCTCACTTGAACCTACCTCACCCTCAGCACACCTCAGTGTCCCTCTGTCTCTTGTTTTACTTGTTTATGGGATGTCAGGGTTACTGGCTATACCAGCATTAATTGCCCATCCTTGATTGCCCCCTTGAGAAAGTGGTGAGCTATCTTCGTGAACCGCTGTGACATTTGAGGCATAGGCAGATCCCTAGTGCTGTTAGGGAAAGAGTTCCAGGATTTTAATCTAATTACAGTAGTGTGAGTGCACTCATGGTGTGGGGAATGAATGCTGAATGTTGTAGATGTGGTGCCAAGCAAATAGCCTTTTAGCTATGGGGAAAGATTGGGTAAACTGGGGTTGTTCTCCCGGGAAAGACAGGGGATGAGGGGAGACCTAATAGAGGTGTATAAAGTTATGAAGGGCATAGATAGGGTGAACAGTGAGAAACTATTTTCCAGGTCGGAGGTGATGAACACGAAGGGTCACGGGTTCAAGGTGAGGGGTGGCAAGGTTTAACACACATGTCTGAGGGATGTATTTTACACAGAGGGCGGTGGGGGCCTGGAATGCACTGCCAAGCAAAGTGGTAGAGGCGGACACGCTAGGATTGTTTAAGACTTATCTGGATAGTCACATGAGCAGACTGGGAGTGGGGGGATACAAACAAATGGTCTCATTGGACGCATGAGCGGTACAGGTTTGGAGAGCCAAAGGGCCTGTTTCCTATGCTGTATTGTTCTTTGTATGTTGTACTGGACACTGTTGTTGGAGCTGCACTCATCCAGGCAAGTGGAGACTATTTCATCACATTCCAGACGTATATTTTGTAGATGGTGAAAGATCTTTAGGAAGTCAGGAAGTGAGTTATTCTTCAAAGAATTCCCAGCTTCTGACCTGCTCTGGTAGTCACAGTATGACTGGTTAGTTATGTTTCTGGTCAATTGATAGGATATTGATAGTGGTGGTTTCAGCTGATAATGTTTTTGGGAGATGGTTAAGTTATCTCTTGTTGGAAGTGGTCATTGCCTTGCTGTAGTCACCCTCACCTCTCGTCTTGAGTACAACTTTTTTGTCCATGTTTAAACAAGGCTGTAATTTGATTAGGAGTTGTGTGGCCCTGGCAAAACCCAAATGGAGTGTTAGTGAGCAGGTTATTGCTGAGGACTGCTTGACAGTCCCAGCCTTCACTTTGATGATGATCGAGAGTGGACTGATGGGCTGGTAATTGATTAATTCTCCCTTTTGTGAACAGGATGCACTTGATCAATTTTCTACGTTGTTGGATTTCTCTCTCACTTGCTGCCACTCTTGTCCTCCCTCCATTTTTCCAGTTATGAGTAATATGTTTGGTGACTATCCTCAAATTATGTGCTTACTCCTTCCGTTCTGGTTCCAGGCTCTGTATCCTAGCAACTGTGTGTATTACCCAGGCCTGGATGATGTGGCGATTCATTAACTTCCAGCTGCGACGGTGGAGAGAGTTCCGAGCTGAGCAGGCATCTCGCAGGAAAATCACAGGAGTGATGGCAATGAGGGGGCGGGTTATACGTAGGGAAGCAGGTAAGTAATGGGACGGCTACAGGGTCAGTGTGGTGGGGTTGGCGAGGTTTGATGGGGTTTAAGGACAGTGTATGAGATCACAGGTCAGATGGGTGTTAGGTTGGGGATTGAGGGTGGAATGGAGGTCAGGGTCAGTGGGAGTGTTTGGGATCAGATCAATTTTGGGGTCTTGGCTTTCAATAACTCCACTTTTTTTTCTCTCAGGTCACCATGAGAACGGTTTGATTAAGTCAGAGAACGGAGCATCACCAAGGGCTCGGAAAACCAAATCTCCTTAAACTGGACCAAGCACGGTTGGAAAAATTGACCAATCACATCTTGCCCGAGAATTACCCCAGAGCCTCCAGTCAATTTTATTTTTTTCGTTCTCCCCTCAAATCCTGCCGCTGAGCTTTGATGTTCCATCTTCCAGTGTCAGCAAGGTATTCAACCATAGGATCAGTCTGCAATTCACAGGAAATGAGTTACCAGTCACTGCCATCCAAGCTCACTGAGAGCAGCTAACCCCAGACTAGATGATGTTAGCTAGCCAGTGTAGCCCAGAGATGGGGTCTTAACCTTTCTGCTCAGTTCGAGCTGGTGGGTTTAACCTGTGGCTTTTTAGGCCTGATATTAACCCAAAGTGTATGTCATGTCTGTACCCCAGCAGTGCTGCCCAGTGATCATCACTGTGGCCTCACCCTGGGAGGATGTTCTGGTGCTGGGTGAGGCTGTCTGAGATCATGTAGTGTTCTGCTCTTTCCACAGCACCCCATGAGCAAAGGTGATTGGTGGATAATGGCAAGGGTCATTCCCACAACCCTTACTGACCTCAGTCTAGGTGTTGCAGTCATGTAAATCATGAGCATAAGTGTAAATAAAAATGTGCATTAAATATTATGAGTGAGTGTATGTCAATGATGTGTATCTCCAAATAGTCAGACTTGTGTTTGTGAGACTCTGGGGAAGGAGAACTCAATATTGTGACCCCTGGATAGGTCAGTTGTTTTTCAGGAAGGCCGAGGGTACTGCGACTGTGGCAACTCACAAGGCTTACAATCTTACTGAATGAAGGCAGTTACTATCCAACAGTCTGCAGCAAGTGTTTGAAATATTACTTTATTGAAATTGCAATTGCTCCCAGTTAGAAAGATCACTTCCTGTGTTTGACATTCACATTTAATATTCTCAATATGTTGACCGTAGCATCCTGTAGTACACACTGCAGTGTATGGGTACTGTGTTTATCAGATGCCTCCCTGGGACTAGTATCTCTTTGCTACAGTGGTGGACACTTAGCTTCCTGGGATTGCTGGACTTGTTTATCCCCCTGGGATTGAGGTGGGCCGATATTCCCCTGGTACTGGGGTGTCCTGTTACCCCCCTGGGATTGAGGTGGGCCGATATTCCCCTGGGATTGAGGTGGGCAGATATTCCCCTGGTACTGGGGTGTCCTGTTATCCCCCTGGGATTGAGGTAGGCCGATATTCCCCTGGTACTGGGGTGTCCTGTTATCTCCCTGGGATTGAGGTGGGCAGATATTCTCCTGGTACTGGGGTGTCCTGTTATCCCCCTGGGATTGAGGTGGGCCGATATTCCCCTGGTACTGGGGTGTCCTGTTATCTCCCTGGGATTGAGGTGGGCCGATATTCCCCTGGTACTGGGGTGTCCTGTTATTCCCCTGGGATTGAGGTGGGCAGATATTCCCCTGGTACTGTGGTGTCCTGTTATCTCCCTGGGATTGAGGTGGGCAGATATCCCCCAGTGATTGAGGTGGGCGGGTATCTCTCTTGGATTGTGATTCTGATGGTCTGGAGTCAAGGAACTGTGTACATTCTAATGGCACCATTAAACAGTCCTCACTGCTCATCTCCACAGGAGCAGGTTCTTGGTCACTAAACGGCATAGTGCTGGAGAAACAAAAAGCAAGGTTGATAGTTAGAAGGGGGTTAATGAAATTACTATGAAAATCCCCCAGTCGCCACACTCTGGCACTTGTTCAGGTAAACTGAGGGAGAATTCAGCATGGCCAATGCATCTAAGTATAACATAAACAGGGCCTAGTTTTAAGGCTGTTAAAATCGGATATCCTAAATTAAAGAATTGGGCATATTAAAAATCAAACACAGTGAAACCTCAGGCAGGCCAATTGTACAATACACAAACCTGTCTGGGCCTGATTCATCAATCTCCCATCAAAGCTTGTTACACCCTACTGATACTTAGCAGGAGATCATTGCACCCCATTGAAATGCATCGGCCTATTGTTAGAAGCCCAGATCGGGCCAGACTTTCTGTCACCAAGAGTTCCTGCAGTTGGCTTAATCTGATAACAGGTTACATGTAACAACAGCATGGAGATGGACACCTGGGGGCGGACCCTGGTGTCCTGTCTGACAGACATCAATAAATGATGTGGATATGCTGGCGTTGGACAAGGGTAAACACAGTAAAAAGACTGACAACACCAGGTTTTAGTCCAACCGATTTATTTGATAGTAAACTCACAAGCTTTCGGGTTAGCCCCTTCATCAGGTGAATGGAGAGTTCTGGCCTTAGACAGAGCATATAAAGCACAGACAGTTTAGAGATTACTGATTAGAATGTGAATCTTTACACCTAACCTGCTGTTCAAGTGCTGAAGTGGCTGACTGTGTGTGGAAGGAGCACTGATCACAAGTTAAAGAGATGTATATTGTCTCCAGACAGTAGAGTAAGTGAGGTTTTGCAAACCTAGGCAAGTCAGGGGGGTTACAGAGTGCGACATGAACCCAAGATCCCTGTTGAGACCGTCCTCATGTGTGCGGAACTTGGCTATCAGTTCCGCACACGAGGACGGTCTCAACAGGGATCTTGGGTTCATGTCGCAGTATCTGTAACCCCCGTGACTTGCCTGGGTTTGCAAAACCTCACTTACTGTACTGTCTGGAGACAATACACATCTCTTTAACCTGTGATCAGTGCTCCTTCCGCTCACATTGTCAGCCACTTTAAGACTTGAATAGCAGGTTAGGTGTAAAGATTTGCATTCTAATCAGTAATCTATAAACTGTCTGTGCTTTACATAAGAACATAAGAAATAGGAGCAGGAGTAGGCCATCTAGCCCTTCGAGCCTGCCCCGCCATTCAATAAGATCATGGCTGATCTGTCGTGGCTCAGTTCCACTTTCCTGCCCTCTCCCCATAACCCTTAATCCCCTCTCTTATCAAAAACCCATCAACCCACGTCTTAAAAATATTTAGCGAGGCAGCCTCCACCACTTCAACGGGCAGAGAATTCCAGAGATTCACCACCCTTTGAGTGAAGAAGTTCCTCCTCAACTCCGTTCTAAACCACCCCACCTTTATCTTGAGGCTGTGTCCCCTAGTCCTACTGTCTTTTTTGAGCGGGAAGAGTCTCTCCACCTCTATCCTATCCATCCCATTCATCATCTTATACGTCTCAATGAGATCTCCCCTCATTCTTCTAAACTCTAATGAGTACAAGCCCAGTTTATTCAGCCTCTCCTCATAGCTCAACCCCCTCAACTCCGGTATCAGCCTAGTAAACCTCCTCTGCACTCCCTCCAAGGCCAAAATTTCTTTGCGCAGGTGCGGCACCCAAAACTGCACACAGTACTCCAGCTGCGGCCTCACCAATGCCCTATACAGCTGCAGCAAGACCTCCCTACTTTTATATTCAATCCCCCTCGCTATGAAGGCCAGCATCCCATTCGCCTTCCTGACCACCTGCTGCACCTGCAAGCTGGGTTTTTGCGACTCATGCACAAGGACCCCGAGGTCCCTCTGCACCGTCGCCTGCTGCGGTTTTTCGCCCCGTAAGTAATACATGCTCTGTCTGAGGCCAGAACTCTCCATTCACCTGACGAAGGGGCTAACCTGAAAGCTTGTGAGTTTACTATCAAATAAATCGGTTGGACTAAAACCTGGTGTTAGACTTTTTACAGACATCAATAAACCCACTGGATATTGGAACCCCCTCCTGGGACCTCATTGGCCGGAAGCCAGAGAAGTTTCTGGAAAGGCAAACAGGCAGGGGATAAAGGAACACGTTTTCAGACACCAGCAGCAAAGACTCGATGAAGGAGGCGACCCTTGACCATTCGGAAGAGTGACCAGAGAAGGAAGAAGCTGTCATCGAGACTCACCTTCGTGATGCCAGACCAGAGGGACTCAGAATCGAGCCTGCAGTTTTAACCAAACCATCTTTGCAGGTAGTACATCTGATTTTGGGGTATCCTCTTGTTTTATGTGTGTAATTTAAGGGTTAGTACTGTTATTGTTAATAAACTTGAACCTTTACTTGTGTTTGTCCTTTTTCCATCTTGCAAATAAGGACACCAGGGTAAAACATTGGAGTAAGCAAACTGGTTGAAAACGAGAGAGTTTAAAATTACAACATAACCAACACATCTTTTGGACTTTGGGAGAAAACCCATGCAGACATGGGGAGAACATGCAGTCTGCACAGTGACCCAAGCTGGAATTGAACCTGGGTTTCTGGCACTGTCAGGCAGCCTTGCTAACCACTATGCCATCATAAACTGGCTGCCAACAACCTGAAGCAGAGTGAAAGATCTAACTTGGGCTTTCCACCCACAGTAGCCTGGGGGTCTGTTGATTGAACTGACTTGTTATACATACGGGAATTAAATGAGATCAGAATCAAGCTGTCATTAACTTGGCAGAGCTGATTTCTAGTTGAGGTGTTGCAGGTGCTGGGGTAAATATTTCAGAGCCTGCAGGAGGAAATCAAAACTGGAATGAAAGGAGCACTTACTAAGCTTTCTGCTCCATATCCTTCAGTTGGGTTTTCAGTGACTCCTGGACTATTTGTGTCTTCCTTTCTTGGGCTTTCTGACGGAATGAGTTCAGAGTCTCACTGGGGAATTCTGCAGCATTTGCTTCCAGGTATTTATAAACATACTCATCAGCATCAGTGATGATGAAACGACAGCCGAGAACTAGAGTGACAAATGTAATTCAGGTGAGAGAAATTGGGCAAAGGGGAGAACATCAGAAATTGAACTGCAACATCAGGAACATTATAGAACATAGAACATTACAGCGCAGAACAGGCCCTTCGGCCCACGATGTTGCACCGACCAGTTAAAAAAAACAATGACCCACTAATCTAAACCAATCCCTTTTCGTCCATAAACCACATGTATGTATGTATGTCTCTGCCTGTGATAAAGACTCCCCCCACACCCTAGAAATTGATCCGTTTCATCATCCACAAAACACAGTTCCCGCCCCGCCCCCCCACCGCCAGCACAGAGAGACATTCAGCCCAAGCAATTCATGCCAGTGTTTAACCATCTCTGCCCTTCTGCCTGTTTAGCTTCCTCCTAAATGTATCTACTATTCACTTCAACCATTATGGTAGCAAGTTCCACAGTTTTATCATCTTTGGGTGGAGAAGTTTCTTCCGATTTCCATATTGAATTCCTTGGTGACTGTCTTATATTGGTGGTCTCTTTCATGCTCTTCCCCACAAGACGAAACATTCTCTTGCCTTCATTCTATAAAAGTTAATAATTTTAAAGACCTTTTGGGTCACCTTATTGCTTTCTTTTTCAGTTGAGGATACCCGGCCTGTTAATCCTTTCCTGAGATGTAAACACACATTTCTGTTATTAGCCTTGTAATTCTTCACTGCAACTCTCCAAAACCTTTGTGGCAACCATAACTGCTTGCTGTGTGTTGTGTAACCAAGGTTTAAGCATAACTGCTGCTTCACAGCTCCAGGGAACTGGGTTTGATTCCTGGCTTGGGTCACTATGTGGAGTTTGCACATTCTTCTCGTGTCTGTGTGGGTTTCCTCCAGGTGCTCCAGTTTCCTCCCACAGTCCAAAGATTTGCGGGTTAGGTTGATTGGCCATGCTAAAAATTGTCCCTTAGTGTCGTGAGATGAGTAGGTTAGAGGGATTAGCAGGTAAAATATGTAGGGATATGGGGGTAGGGTCTCGCTGGGATTGTGGTTGGTGCAGACACAATGAGCTGAGGGGCCTCTTTCCGCACTGTATGATTCTATGCTCTTCTATGATCTATAACGTGCCTACTTTTCAATTCTATCCCTCAAATAAATCCCACTGTCTGTTTTTCTTTTCATAGCCTAGCAACACTTAGAAATGGGTGTATTTGAACCCCCAAGATTGTTCCTCTATTCCATCTAGACTTCCACCTTGCAAGGACTTAGTGACAGAATCTCAGAATTGTTCTAGAGCAGAATGAGGCCATTCAGCCCATTATGTCTTCACTGGTTCTCTGAATAAGCACATTACTTTGTGCAGGATTTCTGATACAGATGGGGAGTGAGAAACTAGGGTCCCAAACCAGTGTCCTCTGCTTGAACAGAGGGGAATATGGTAAGATAAGGATGGAATTGGCAAATGTAGATTGGGGGCGCAGATTGGTTGGTAGGACAGCTGAGGAACAGTGGAGGATTTTTAAGGAGATCTTTTTCGGTACTCAGCAAAAATATATTCCGGTGATAAAAGAAGGACTGTAAGAAAAGGGATAACCAGCCGTAGATATCGAAGGAAATAGAGTATTAAATTAAAAACCGATGCGTACAGAGTGGCTAAAAATAGTGGGGAATTAGAAGATTGGGGAAGATTTAAAAAACAACAAAGAATGACTAAGAAAGTGATAAAGAAAGGAAAGATAGAGTATGAAACTAAACTAGCTCTAAATATAAAAAATGATAGTAAAAGTTTTTACAAATATATAAAGAAGAGACTAGCTAGGGTGAATGTTGGACTCTTGGAGGACAAGAGGGGGGATTTAACGGTGGGAAATAAGGAAATGGCTGAGACGTTAAATAAGTTTTTTGTGCCGGTCTTCACAGAGGAGGACACAAATAGCTCACCGAATATTAAAGATAGAGGGTTGGTAGGAGATGAGGTCCTTAATACAATTATTGTTACTAGAGAGGTAGTGCTTGGTAGACTAACGGTAGACAAGCTCCTGGGACCGGATGGAATGAATCCCAGGGTTCTGAAAGAAATGGCAGAAGTAATAGCAGATGCTTTGGTAGTTATTTATCAAAATTCACTGGACTCTGGGGAAGTGCCGGCAGATTGGAAAACAGCTACTGTTACGCCGCTGTTTAAAAAAGGTAGCAGACAAAAGACGGGTAACTACAGGCCGGTTAGCTTAATGTCTGTAGTTGGGAAAATGCTAGAATCCATCATTAAGGAAGAAATAGCGGGACACCTAGAAAAGAACATTTCGATCAAGCAGACGCAGCATGGATTCATGAAGGGAAAGTCGCGTTTGATGAATTTACTGGATTTCTATGAGGATGTGACTAGTGCGGTAGACAGAGGGGAACCGGTGGATGTGGTGTTTTTAGATTTCCAGAAGGCGTTCGATAAGTTGCCTCACAAACGGTTGCTGCAGAGGGTTAGGGTACACAGAGTTAGGGGTAAAGTGTTAGCATGGATTGAGGATTAGCTATCTAACAGGAAGCAGAGAGTTGGAATAAATGGGTGCTTTTCTGGTTGGCAGTTGGTGACTGGTCAGTGACTAGCGGAGTGCCGCAGGGATCAGTGCTGGGGCCTCAACTGTTTACCATATACATAGATGATCTGGAGGAGGGGACTGAGTGTAGAGTAACAAAATTTGCTGATGACACGAAGATGAGTGGAAAAGTGCCAAAGTGAATTGCGTGGGGGACACGGAAAGTCTGCAGAGAGATCTGGATAGGCTGAGTGAGTGGGCGAGGACCTGGCAGATGGAGTATAACGTTAGCAAATGTGAGGTTATCCACTTTGGAAGAAATAATAGTAGAATGGAATATTATTTAAATGGTGAAAAGTTGCAGCATGCTACGGTGCAGAAGGATCTGGGGGTCCTTGTGCAAGTCTGCAGGCGCAGCAGGTGATCAAGAAGGCGAATGGAATGTTGGCCTTTATCGTGAGGGCGATAGAATATAAAAGCGGGGAGGTCTTGCAGCAACTGTACAAGGCACTGGTGAGGCCGCAACTGGAGTACTGTGTGCAGTTTTGGTCCCCTTATTTGCGAAAGGATATATTGGCCTTGGAGGGAGTACAGAGAAGGTTCACCAGGCTGATACCGGAGATAAGGGGGTTATCTTATGAGGAGAGATTAAATAGACAGGGCCTGTATTCATTAGAGTTTAGAAGGCTGAGGGGGATCTTATAGAGACTTACAAGATAATGAAGGGGTTAGATAGGGTAGAGGTAGAGAGATACTTTCCACTTAGAAAGGAAACCAGAACTAGAGGGCGCAGCCTCAAAATAAGGTGGGGGGTGGGGTGCAGTTTAGAACAGAGTTGAGGAGGAACTTCTTCTCTCAGAGGGTGGTGAATCTCTGGAATTCTCTACCCATTGAAGTGGTGGAGGCTACCTCGTTGAATATGTTTAGATAGATTTCTGATAGACAGGGGAATTAAGGGTTATGGGGAGAAAGCGGGAAAGTGGAACTGATCCGCTTCAGATCAGCCATGATCTTAGTGAATGGCGGGGCAGGCTCGAAGGGCTAGATGGCCTACTCCTGCTCCTATTTCTTATGTTCTTATGTACAGGGAGAAGGTGTGGGAATGACACTTCCTCCCTTTTCAGGTAACAGTAATTCCCTTTTGAAAGTCTCGATTGAACCTGCCTCCATCACACTCTCAGGGAATATGGCACTCTCAGGGAATGCATTCCAGATCTAACCACTCGCCTGAGTGAAGTTTTTTCTCACGTCCAGCTTTTTACTTCCTTGATCAATTACTTTAAATCTATGCTCTCTTATTCTCGACCCTTTCACAAATTTTCTCCCTCGCTATTTTGTCCAGGTCTCATGATTTTTCAATACCTCTTTCAAATCTCTTCTTAGCCTGTTCTCTAAGGTGAACAGTCCTAATTTCTCCAATTCATCCACCTAACTGAAGTTCCTAATCTCTGGAACCATTCTTGTGAATCTTTCTTACACTCTTTAATGCCTTCACATCCTTCGTAAAGTTTGGCATCCACAACTGGACACACTACTCCAGCTAAGTTTCTGATACAAGTTCAACATAACCTCCTTGTTCTTGTCCCTAACACCTGACTAATAAAGTCTTGGATACTGAATGCTTTGTTAACCACTCTCTCAACCTGCCTTGCCATCCAAAATTATTTATGCACAGACATGCCCAGGAGTTTCTGTTCCTGCACCCACTTTAGAATTGTACCCTTTAGTTTATATTGTCTATCCATGTTCTACCAAAATATATTTCCAATTTCTTCACACTGAACTTAATCTGCCGCCTATCTGCCACTCCACCAACTTGATTATGTCCTTTTGAATTTTACACTGCTCTCTTCACAGTTCACAATGCTTCCAAGTTTCCTGTCATCCACTAAATTTGAAATAGTGCCATATACATCAAGATCTAGGTCGTTAATATGGTCCCAAAATTGATCCCTGGGGAATTCCACTTCAAATTCCTCCAGTCCAAAAAACATCCATTAACTATTTCCTTTTATTCAGCCAATTTTGTGTCCAGATTGCTATTCTCCCTTTTATTCCACGAGATATAAGTTTACTCAAAAAGTCTGTTGTATCAAATACCTTCTAAAACTTCATGTACATATCAACTGCATTACCCTCATCAATACTCTCTTTACTTCTTCAAAAAACTATGGAAGATTAGTTAAACATAGGATTTTCCTTAAGAAATTTATGCTGCATTTCCTCAATTAAATTGGAATTAGAACATAAGAACATAAGAAATAGGAGCAGGAGTAGGCCATCTAGCCCTTCGAGCCTGCCCCGCCATTCAATAAGATCATGGCTGATCTGCCGTGTCTCAGTTCCACATTCCCGCCCTCTCCCCATAACCCTTAATCCCCTCGCTTATCAAAAACCCATCAACCCGCATCTTAAAAATATTTAGCGAGGCAGCCTCCACCACTTCAACGGGCAGAGAATTCCAGAGATTCACCATCCTTTGAGTGAAGAAGTTCCTCCTCAACTCCGTTCTAAACCGCCCCCCCTTTATCTTGAGGCTGTGCCCCCATGTCCTACTGTCCTTTCTGAGTGGGAAGAGTCTCTCCACCTCTATCCTATCCATCCCATTCATCATCTTATATGTCTCAATGAGATCTCATTCTTCTAAACTCTAACGAGTACAAGCCTAGCTTATTCAGCCTCTCCTCAGAGCTCAACCCCCTCAACTCCAGTATCAGCCTAGTAAACCTCCTCTGCACTCCCTCCAAGGCCAAAATATCCTTGCGTAAGTACGGCGACCAAAACTGCACACAGTACTCCAGCTGCGACCTCACCAATGCCCTATACAGCCGCAGCAAGACCTCCCTACTTTTATATTCAATCCCCCTCGCTATGAAGGCCAGCATCCCATTAGCCTTCCTGACCACCTGCTGCACCTGCAGGCTGGGTTTTTGCGACTCATGCACAAGGACCCCGAGGTCCCTCTGCACCGTCGCCTGCTGCAGTTTTTCGCCATGTAAGTAATAGTCCTTCCTACCATTATTCCTACCAAAGTGGACCACCTCGCACTTGCCAACATTAAATTCCATTTGCCATTTCCTGGCCCATTCGCCCAGCCTATCTAGATCCTTCTGCAGACTCTCCACACCCTCCGCGCAATTTGCCGTTCTACCAATCTTGGTGTCATCAGCAAATTTCGATACCATACACTCGGTTCCCTCCTCCAGATCATCTATATAAATGGTAAATAGCTGAGGCCCCAGCACCGACCCCTGGGGCACTCCACTAGTCACCAACCGCCAATCCGAATAGCACCCATTAACCCCCACTCTCTGCCTCCTATTTGACAACCAATCCTCTATCCACGCTAACACCCTACCCCCAACTTCATGCCCCCTTACCTTCTGCAATAACCTCTTGTGAGGTACCTTGTCAAACGCCTTCTGAAAATCAAGAAAGACCACATCCACCGGCTCTCCTCTATCCACCGCCCTAGACACATCCTCATAGAACTCCAATAAATTTGTCAGACACGACTTCCCCTTAACGAAACCGTGCTGCGTCTGCTCTATCAAGCAATTCCCCTCAAGATGCCTCGCTATTTCCTCCTTGATGACGGATTCTAACATTTTACCTACAACAGACGTTAAACTAACCGGCCTATAATTCCCTGCCTTTTGCCTGGCACCCTTCTTAAACAACGGCATAACATTAGCCGCTTTCCAGTCTTCCGGCACTTCCCGGAATCCAGCGACGTTTGGAAAATAACCACCAAGGCATCCACTATCACCTCCGCCATTTCTTGATTATTAACCTTGTCCCTAATTATTGTTTCTAAAATGCTTCCCCATCACTGAAGTTAAACTGATTGACCTGTAGATGCTGGGCTTGTGACTCCATCCTTTTTTGAACAAGGGTATTTCGTTTGCGTTCTCCTGTCCTCTGGCACCACTCCGGGTCTGAAGAACTGAAATATTATGGCCAGTGTCTCTGCAATTTCCACTCTCAATTCCTTCAGTGTCTGTGGTTGCATAACATCTGGCCCTGGTACCTGAGCTATTTTAAGTACAGACAGCCGATTCAATGCCACCTCCTTCTGAAAAACCTACTCTTTCGCCTTGACCTGGGTAGCATCTTCTTCCTTGGTAAAGACATGTAAACTAGCTATCTAAATACTATGGCTATAAGAGCAGGTAAGGGACTAAGAATCCTGTGGCAAGTGACTCGCTTCCTGACTCACAAAAGTCTTTCCACCATCCACAGACACAAGCCAGGAGTATGACAGAGTATTCTCCACTTGCCTGGATAAGTACAACTTCAACCAGACATAAATATTAACTCCCTTGAACAAGTGTAAACAAGAACAAAGAACAGTACAGCACAGGAACAGACCCCTTCAGCTCACCAAACCTGCACAATAACAGCATTATACACCAGTTACAAGGTGCGTAGAAAATAGAAGTAGGCGTAGGCCATTCAGCCCTTGGAGCCTGCTGATTATGGCTGATCATCAAAGTCAATACTTGATCCTGCATTCCCTCCATATCCCTTGATTCCTTAAGCCCCTAGATCTATATCAAATTTCTTCTTGTAGCAACTCACCAAGTCTCCTTAGATAGCACCTCCCAAATCCACAACTACTACCAGCTAGAAGGACAAAAGCAGCTAACACCATACCTGGAAGTTCTTCTTCAAGCCACTTACCAACCTGACTTGGAAATATTTCACCATTCCTTCATTGTCACTGGGTCAAAATCCTGGAACCCTCTCCCTCTCAGCACTATGAGTGTATCTACCTCAGGGACTGCAGTGGTTCAAGAATGCAATTCATCACCAGCTTAAAGGCAGTTATGAATGGGCAATAAATGCTGGGCTCGCCAGCAAGATCCACATTCAACAAAAGAATTTTAAAAATTACTTTAATAATCTAGGTTGGGTACAATAATTACGAGGGGCCACGGGCTTAGCGTGAGGGAGGATAAGGTATAACTCGGATGTTAGAGGGAGGTTTTTCACACAGAGGGTGGTGGGGGCCTGGAATGCATCGTCAAGTAGGGTGGTGGAGGCAGGCACACTAGGGTTGTTTAAGGCTTACTTGGACAGGCACATGAGTGGACTACAGATGGAGGGATACAGGAGACTTTT
The DNA here is from genome assembly GCF_965287045.1 of Carcharhinus amblyrhynchos. Lineage (NCBI taxonomy): Eukaryota > Metazoa > Chordata > Chondrichthyes > Carcharhiniformes > Carcharhinidae > Carcharhinus > Carcharhinus amblyrhynchos. The sequence goes on from NW_027650350.1 coordinate 58,101, forward strand.
CTAAATAAAAATCAAGAGCTTTGGGACATCCCTGGGAATCAATTGATTCCTATGGACCTTCCAACGTATTTCATGGCTCACTTGCTTTATTTCTGCGCTTCTGGGGATTCCGTAAATCTCTGTCTAAGTTTTGCATGTTTATCGATGTCTTTTCTTTTACTTCACAGGTGATTCGATCCGCCTTGTTGACCAACAAGGGGCATACACGCAGTGGGTCGTGCAAGGGCTGCTCTTGGATGTTGCTTCGAGAGTTGCCTAGTGCTTCACGTCGTTAGTGTACACTTAAGCTGGACCATCTGACGGGCAACATGACAGCTCAATGACTATCACTGTTTGCTGTGCAGATACATGGATTTGGGTCGGTGTCTGCGGGAGTTTGCACATTCACTTCGTGATTGCGTGGGTTTTCTCCAGGTGCTCCGGTTTCCTCCCACATCCCAAAAATGTGGTCTTAGGCTGATTGGTGTAACAAATTGTCCCTAAATTAGTCTTCCCTCAATCTTCCCCAATAGGCGTAGACAAAGGTCATGGGTAGAGGGGGGCACTCAATTTTAAAATGGCAGTGTGGGCTCGTTGGGTCAAAGGGCCTGTTTCCCGCGCTGTTTTGTTCTTTGTTCTAACCCAGCTATGCCCCTTTCCTTTATGCACAAGTTCCTTTTTTGATCCTTAATCGTCATCATTTCCCCCTTTACCACCATTTTACTATTTATATCCTGTAGAAGGCTTTGGAACTCCCTTCTATGTTAGCTGTCAACTTTTCTTACTCCCTCTTTGCTTTTATCATTTGCTTTTTCACCTCTCCTTTGAATCTCTTGTATTAGAAACATAGAAACTAGAAGCAGGAGTAAACCATTTGGCTTTCGATCCTGCTCCGCCATTTTATATTGATCATCACTGATTATCAAATTCAGTATCTTGAACCCCCTTCCTCCCATGTCCTTTGATCTCTTCAACCCCTAGAGCTATATCTAATTTCTTCTTGAAATCAGACAATGTTTTGGCCTCAGCTACTTTCTGTGGGAGTGAATTCCACACATTTCCCACCCTCTGGGTGAAGAAATTTCTCCTCACTTCAGTTCTAAAAGGTTTACCCCTTATCCTCAAACTATGACCCCTAGTTCTGGACTCCCCCACCATTGGGAACGTTCTTTCTGAATCTACCCTGTCTAACCCTGTTAGAATTTTAAGTTTCTTTAAGATCCCCTCTCATTCTTCTAAACATGATGTGGAGATGTTGGCGATGGCCTGGGGTGGGCACAGTAAGAAGTCTCACAACACCTGGTTAAAGTCCAACAGGTTTATTTGGTAGCACAAGCTTTCAGAGTGGTGCTCCTTCATCAGGTGAGTGGAGAGTCGGGTTCACAAAGAGGGCAAATATAGACACAGGCTCAATTACAAGATAATGGTTGGAAAGCGAGTCTTAACAGGTAATCAAGTCTTTACAGAGACAGACAATGTGGCTTTCTGGGCTAACATGTGTCAATGATCTGGCAATGGGACCCTGTGAGAAAACCTCTCTGGTTATGTTGAGGGCATCCCGAAACCCATTGTACAAGGAACTCCCTCCAGCTTCTGTCGTGACATTGCAGACTTCTTACAGAAACTCAGCACTGATGGAGCAGTCAAACCAGGAACACTCTGTCACAATGGACGTTTCAACACTCTACACCAGCATCCCCCACGATGACGGCATTGCTGCAACTGCCTCAGTACTCAACGCTGACAACTGCCAATCTCTAGATGCAATTCTACAATTCATTTGCTTCATCCTGGACCACAACGTCTTCACCTTCGTCCAGACACATGAAACAACCATGGGGACCAAATCTGCACCTCAATATGACAACGTCTTTATGCACAAGTTCAAACAAGACCTCTTCAGTGCACAGAACCTTCTTTGGGACTCACTGAAACAACTGCATGATGACATCAACAAGTTCCATCCCACCATCAGACCCACCATAGACTACTCTCCAGAATCGGTTGCTTTCTTGGACACACGCATCTCCATCACGGACAGTCATTTCAGCACCTCACTGTAACGCAAACCCACGGGTAACCTCACGATGCTCCATTCTCCAGCTTCCACCCTAAACATGTTAAAGAAGCCGTTCCCTATGGACAAGCCCTCCGTATACACAGGATCTGCTCAGATGAGGAGGAATGCAACAGACACCTACAGACACTGAAAGACGCCTTCTTAAGAACAGGATATGGCACTTGACTCACCGCTCGACGGTTCCAACATGCCACAGCAAAAAACGCACCAACCTCTTCAGAAGGCAAACACAGGACATGGCCAACACAGTCCCCTTCATCCTCCAGTACTTCCACGGAGCAGAGAAGCTATCTTCTTCAGAGCCTTCAATATGTCATCGATGAAGACGAACATCTCACCAAGGTTATTCCCACACCCCCATATTTGCCTTCAAACAACTGCGCAAGTTCAAACAGACTATTGTATGCAGCAAACTACCCAGCCTTCAGGAAAACACTGACCACAACACCACACAACCCTGCCATAGCAACCTCTGCAAGATGTGCCAGATCATTGACACAGATGCCGTCATCTCACGTGAGAACACCATACACAGGTACAAGGTACATACTCGTGATTCGGCCAACATTGTCTACCTCATATGCTGCAGGAAAGAATGTTCTGAGGCATGGTACATTGGGGAGACCATGCAGACGCTACGACATAGATGAATGGACACTGCTCGACATCACCAGGAGTGTTCCCTTCCTGATGGGAAACACTTCAGCAGTCAAGTGAATTCAGCCTCCAATCTTCGGGTCAGTGTTCTCCAAGGCAGTTTTCAAGACACACTACAACACAGAATCGCCGAACAGAACCTGATAGACAAGTTCTGCACACGAGGATGGCCTCAACCAGGATCTTGAGTTCATGTCACATTACCCGTGAACCCGACCATTTGGCCTGGGCTTGCAAAATCCTTTTAACTGTCCTGGCTTGAGACAATTCACATCTCGAACGCGTGCTTAAACCTCTCTCCACTCACATTGTCTGTACTTGTAAAGACTTGCATTCCAACCATTATCTTGCAATTGAGTCTGTGTCTATATATGCCATGTTTGCAATCCCAACTCTCCGCTCATCTGATGAAAGAGGCGCTCCGAAAGCTTGTGCTATCAAATAAACCTGTTGGACTTTAATCTGGTATTGTGAGACTTCTTACACCCCAGTCCAACACCGTCATCTCCACACCACTTGTAAAAGGTTCAAGAGTGAGGGGGCACACATTTATCCAGAAAGGGAGAGGGAAACTGGTCACTATGTCCATAGAGAGAGTGATAGAGAGAGACCGTCAATAACCAGCCGTGGATAACTAAGGAAATAAAGGAGAGTATCAAATTAAAAACCAATACATACAAAATGGCCAAAATTAGTGGGGAACTAGAAGATTGGGAAAACTTTAAAAATCAACAAAAAACTACTAAGAAAACAATAAAGAAAGGAAAGAAAGATTATGAAAGTAAACTAGCACAAAATATAAAAACTGATAGTAAAAGGTTTTACAAATATATAAAACGGAAAAGAGTGGCTAAAGTAAACGTTGGTCCCTTAGGAGATGGGGGATTTAATAATGGGAAACGAGGAAATGGCCGAGGCCTTAAACAAGTTTTTTGTGTCGGTCTTCACAGTGGAGGACACAAATAGCATACTGATAACTGATGGTCATGGGACTGTAGAGGGTGAGGACCTTAAAACGATCACTCCTACTAAAGAGGTAGTGCTGGGTAGGCTAATGGGACTAAAGGCAGACAAGTTCCCTGGTCCTGATGGAATGCATCCCAGGGTACTAAAAGAAATGGCAGAAGTAATAGCAAATGTATTAGTTGTAATTTATCAAAATTTACTGGACTCTGGGGAGGTGCCAGCTGATTGGAAAACAGCTAACGTAATGCCACTGTTTTGAAAAAGGATGTAGACAAAAGGCAGGTAACTACAGGCCGGTTAGCTTAACATCCGTAGTTGGGAAAATGCTGAAATTTATCATTAAGGAAGAAATAGCAGGACACCTGTAAAAGAATGGTTCAATCAAGCAGACGCAGCATGGATTCATGAAGGGAAAGTCATGTTTAACTAATTTACTAAAATTTTATGAGGATATAACGAGTGTGGTTGACAGAGGGGAACCGGTGGATGTGGTGTTTGTGATTTCCAGAAGGCATTCGATAAGGTGCCTCACAAAAGATAAAGGTACACGGAATTGGGGGTAAAGTGTTAGGATGGATTGAGGATTGGCTATCTAACAGAAAGCAGAGTCGGAATAAATGGGTGCTTTTCCGTTTGGCAATCAGTGACTAGTGGCATGCCGCAGGGATCGGTGCTGGAGTCGCAACTATTTACCATATACAGAGACAATCTGGAGGAGGGAACTGAGTGTAGGGTAACAAAGTTTGCAGATGACACAAAGATGAGTGGGAAAACAAATTGCATGGAAGACACAAAAAGTCTGCAGAGAGATTTGGATAGGCTAAGTGAGTGGGCAAGGATCTGGCAGATGGAGTATAACGTTGGTAAGTGTGAGGTTACCCACTTTGGGAGGAATAATAGTAAAATAGAATATTATTTAAACGGTGAAAAATTACAACATGCTACTGTGCAGAAGGACCTGGGGGTCCTTGTGCATGAATCACAAAAAATCAGTTTGCAGGTGCAGTAGGTAATCAAGAAAGCAGAAGGAATGATGGTCTTTATTGTGAGAGGGATGGAATATAAAAGCAGGGAGATCATGTTGCAATTGTACAAGGTACTGGTGAGGCCACACCTAGAGTACGTGTACAATTTTGATCCCCTTATTTAAGAAAGGATATATTAGCTTTGGAGGGAGTACAGAGAAGGTTCACCAGGTTGATTCCGGAGAATGACGGGTTAGCTTATGAGGAGAGATTGAGTAAACTGGGCCTGTACTCATTGGAGTTTAGAAGGTTGAGGGGAGATCTTATAAAGACATATAAGATAATGAAGGGGCTAGACAGGATGGAAGCAGCAAGATTATTTCCACTTAGAATGGAAACAAGAACTAGTCGGCATAGCCTCAAAATACAGGGGAGTCAATTTAGAACAGAGTTGAGGAGGAACGTCTTCTCTCAGAGGGTGGTGAATCTTTGGAATTCTCTGCCCATTGAAGCAGCAGAGGCTACCTCGTTAAATGTGTTTAAGTCACAGGTAGATAGATTTCTGATCAATAAGGGAATTAAGGATTATGGGGAACAGGCGGGTAAGTGGAACTGAACCACTATCAGATCAGCCATGATCTTATTGAATGGCGTGGCAGGCTCGAGGGGTTAGATGGCCGACTCCTGCTCCTATTTCTTATGTTCTTATTATCGTGTCCAGAAAAAGGGGAGAGAAAGTGAGAGAGAGAGAGACAGACAGAAATTCACTGTATTCAGAGAGAGAGAATGGTGAGCATGTCCAGAGAGAGAGAGAAAATGGTCACCAAGTCCAGGGACAGATAATGAGAGCGAAAAGTCAAAATGTCCAGAGAGAGAGAAGGGCCATCATATTTAGAGAGAGAATTATGGCGGTGTGGATGCTGATTCCAGTTTGTCTCTGGTTCCGGACAACACCCTCCAGTCCACAGATCAGGATTTGCTGGACATTCTGGGTCACACTGACTTGTTTTGAGAATTATTCTCATGTTTGATCATACCTTCTAAAACTGAACAGATGGCGAGATCCTTAGCTGTGTAAAATTCTGGGCTTTCTACATTGCTTCCTGGTTTGGGAATCCTTATCTTTGACAAAACCTTCCCTCCTATTCTCCCAGAGTTGCGAAGTGGAGGTTCGAAGATGCTGATTTCATCAGTAGCCACATAGAAACTGACGATAAACCGCCGATTCCAGTCATCAGGGTTCCTGGATTCCTACAGCCAAGAGACAGCAATGACTTCATAACAGGACCTAGCGTTCAACTGAGATAAGTAAGGCCATTTCACCTGATTTCCCAACCTAATCCTCCACTATATCCCTCTCGTCATGTCCATTCCCCTGCACTCATCTTCCCTGTGGCTGTCTCTTCTGTGCCCCCAAACTGTCTCCTCGCTCACAGAATCATAGAGGTTTACAGCATGGAAACAGGCCCTTCAGCCCAATTTGTCCATGCTGCCTTTTTTGTTTTAAAGCCCTTAGCTAGTCCCAATTGCCTGCATTTGGCCCATATTCTTCTATACCCACCTTACCCATGTAACTGTGTAAATGCTTTTTAAAAGACAGAATTGTACCCACCTCTACTACTACCTCTGGCAGCTTGTTCCAGACACTCACCACTCTGTGTGAAAAAATTGCTCCTCTGGATACTTTTGTAGTTCTCCCCTCTCACCTTACACCTATGCCTTCTAGTTTTAGACTCCCCGACCTTTGAGAAAAGATATTGACTATCTAGCTGATCTGTGCCCCTTATTGTTTCATAGACCTTGATAAGATCACCCCTCAGCCTCCTACGCTCCAGAAAAAAAAAGTCCCAGTCTAACCAGCCTCTCCTTATAAGTCAAACCATCAAATCCCAGTAGCATCCTAGTAAATCTTTTCTAGTTTAATAATATCCTTTCCTAATAGGGTGACCAGAACTGTGCACAGTATTCCATCTGTGGCTTTGCCAATGTCTTGTACAACTTCAACAAGACGTCCCAACTCCGACATTCAATGTTCTGACCAATGAAACTAAGCATGCTGAATGCCTTCTTCACCACTGTGACTCCACTTTCAAGGAGCTATGAAATGTACCCCTAGATCTCTGTTCTGTAATTCTTCCCAACGCCCTACCATTAACTGAGTAAGTCCTGCCCTGGTTCAATCTACCAAAATGTATCACCTCGCATTCATCTAAATTAAACTCTAACAGCCATTCGTCAGCCCACTGGCCCAATTGATCAAGATCCCGTTGCAATCCGAGATAACCTTCTTCACTGTCCACTATGCCACCAATCTTGGTGTCATCTGCAAACTTACCTCCTACATTCTCGTCCAAATCATTAATATAAATGACAAATAGCAGTGGACCCAGCACCAATCCCTGAGGCACACCACTGGTCACAGGCCTCCAGTTTGAAAAGCAACCCTCTACAACCACCCTCTGGTTTCTGTCATCAAGCCTATTTTGTATCCATTTGACTATCTCACCTGGATCCTGTGAGATTTAACCTTATGCAACAACCTACTATGCGGTACCTTGTCAAAGGCCTTGCTAAAGTCCATGTAGACAATTTCAACTGCACTGCCCTCATCCACCTTCTTGGTTACCCTTCAAAAAATTCAATCAAATTTGAAAGACATGTTTTTTCACTCACAAAGCCATGTTGACTGTTCCTAATCAGTACTTGCATCTCTAAATGCATGTAGATCCTATCTCTCAAAACATCTTCCAACAACTTACCCACCACAGATCTGAGCCTCACCAGCCTATAGTTCCTGGGCTTTTCCCTGCAGCCTTTTTAAACAAAGGCACAACATTTGCCACCCTCCAATCTTCAGGCACCTCTCCTGTGACTCCACTTTCAAGGAGCTATGAAATGTACCCCTAGGTCTCTGTTCTATAATTCTTCTGTAATCCTTAGGGAGTATGAAAAGATAGGAGCCAATTTAAAAAGCAGAACCAACAAGGTGGTAATCTCTGGATTATTACCTGAACCACGTGCAAATTGGCGCAGGGTCAATAGGGTTAAGGAGGTGAATGCGTGGCTCAAGGATTGGTGTGGGAGGAATGAGTTCAAATTCATGGGGCATTGGCACCAGTATTGGGACAGATGGGATGGTCTTCATCTGAATCGTGGTGGGACCAGGGTCCTGGCGAATCATATAACAGGGCTGTAGATAGGGCTTTAAACTAATTTGTGGGGGGGAGGGTACAGGGGTAGGGGGAATTACAAAAACTAAAGTAAAGGAGAGGGTATGAGTGCAGGTTAATGTTGAGGACGTTCCACTAATTAAAGGAGTAGGGGGCACGGGAGAGGTTTCTACAAATCGGGTCCAGATAAAGGCTGGCATAAAGACACTTTACCTGAATGCACGAAGCATTCAAAACAAAGTGAATGAGTTGATGGCACAAATCAGCACAAATGGGGATGATCTAGTGGCCATTACGGAAACGTGGTTGCAGGGTGACCAGGACTGGGAACTGAATATCCAGGGGTATCAGACATATAGGAAGGATAGACAGGAAGAAAAAGGAGGTGGGGTAGCTCTGTTAATAAAGGATAATATCAGGGCAGTATTAAGAGAAGATATAGGGTCCAAAAAGCAAAACATGGAATCGTTGTGGGTGGAGATAAGGAATAGTAAGGGGAGAAAGTCACTGGTGGGTGTGGTCTATAGGCCCCCAAATAATAACTTGGAGGTGGGGCGGGCTCTAAACAAGCAAATAATTGATGCGTGCAAAAACGGAACAGCAATAATTATGGGGGATTTTAACCTGCATATTGATTGGTTGACTCAAGTTGGACACAGTGGGCTTGAGGAAGAGTTCTTGGAATGCTGTCGGGATAGTTTCCTTGAACAGTATGTAACAGAACCTACGAGGGAGCGAGATCTGGTACTGTGTAATGAGGCAGGTAGAATTAGGGGTCCTCTTGGGACGATTGATCACAATATGGTTGAATTTCTGATGCAGATGGAGGATGAGAAAGTAGGGTCCCAAACCAGTGTCCTCTGCTTGAACAGAGGGGAATATGATAAGATGAGGGCGGAATTGGCGAATGTAGACTGGGGGCACAGATTGGTTGATAGGACAGCTGAGGAACAGTGGAGGATTTTTAAGGAGATCTTTTTCGGTACTCAGCAAAAATATATTCCGGTGTTAAAAGAAGGACTGTAAGAAAAGGGATAACCAGCCGTGGATATCGAAGGAAGTAAAGGAGAGTATTAAATTAAAAACCGATGCGTACAGAGCGACTAAAAATAATGGGGAATGAGAAGATTGGGAAAGATTTAAAAAACAACAAAGAATGACTAAGAAAGCGATAAAGAAAGGAAAGATAGAGTATGAAACTAAACTAGCTCTAAATATAAAACATGATAGTAAAAGTTTTTACAAATATATAAAGAAGAAGAGACGAGCTAGAGTGAATGTTGGACCCTTGGAGGACGAGAGGGGGGATTTAGCGGTAAGAAACAAGGAAATGGCCGAGACTTTAAGTAAGTTTTTTGTGTCGGTCTTCACAGAGGAGGACACAAATAGCTTACCGAATATTAAAGATAGAGGGTTGGTAGGAGATGAGGTCCTGAATACAATTACTGTTACTAGAGAGGTAGTGCTTGGTAGACTAACGGGACTGAAGGTAGACAAGTCCCCGGGACTGGATGGAATGCATCCCAGCATTGTGAAAGAAATGGCCGAAGTGATAGCAGATGCGTTAGTAATTATTTATCAAAATTTGCTGGACTCTAGGGAAGTGCCAGCGGATTGGAAAACAGCTACTGTTTAAAAAAAGTAGCAGACAAAAGGCGGGTAACTACAGGCCGGTTAGCTTAATGTCCGTAGTAGGAAAAATGCTAGAATCCATCATTAAAGGAGAAATAGCACCTAGAAAAGAACAGTTCGACCAAGCAGACGCAGCACGGATTTGTGAAGGGGAAGTTGTGTTTAACGAATTTACTGGATTTTTATGAAGATGTGACTAGTGCGGCAGACAGAGGGGAACCGGCGGATGTGGTGTTTTTAGATTTCCAGAAGGCGTTCGACAAGGTGCCTCACAAAAGGTTGCTGCAGAAGGTTAGGGTACACAGAGTTGGGGATAAAGTGTTAGCGTGGATTCAGGATTGGCTATTTAACAGGAAGCAGAGAGTTGGAATAAATGGGTGCTTTTCTGGTTGGCAGTTGGTGACTAGTGGCGTGGCGCAGGGATCGGTGCTGGGGCCTCAACTGTTTAACATATACATAGACGATCTGGAGGAGGAGGCTGAGTGTAGGGTAACAAAATTTGCTGATGACACAATGATGAGTGGAAAAGCAAATTGCGTGGAGGACGCGGAAAGTCTGCAGAGAACATAAGAACATAAGAAATAGGAGCAGGAGTAGGCCATCTAGCCCTTCGAGCCTATCCCGCCATTCAATAAGATCATGGCTGATCTGAAGTGGCTCAGTTCCACTTTCCCGCTTTCTCCCTATAACCCTTAATTCCCTTGTCTGTCAAAAACCTATCTACCCGTGTCTTAAATATATTTAGCGAGGTAGTCTCCACCACTTCAACGGGCAGAGAATTCCAGAGATTCACCACCCTTTGAGTGAAGAAGTTCATCCTCAACTCCGTTCTAAACTGTGACCCCCCCCCCCCTTATCTTGAGGCTGTGCCCTCTAGTCCTGCTGTCCTTTCTGTGCAGGAAGAATCTCTCTACCTCTACCCTATCCATCCCTTTCACTACCTTATACGTCTGTATAAGATGCCTCCTCATCCTTCTAAACTCCAACGAGTACAGACCCAGTCTATTTAGTCTCTCTTCATAGTCTAACCCCCTCATCTCTGGTATCAGCCTAGCGAACCTCCTCTGCACTCCCTCCAAGGCCAAAATATCCTTGCGCAAGTGCGGCGACCAAAATTGCACACAGTACTCCAACTGCGGCCTCACCAGTGCCCTGTACAGTTGCAGCAAGACCTCCCTGCTTTTATATTCTATCCCCCTCGTTATAAAGGCCAGCATCCTACTCGTCTTCTTGATCGCCTGCAGACTGGGTTTTTGCGACTCATGCACAAGGACCCCCAGGTCCCTCTGCACCGTAGCATGCTGCAGCTTTTCGCCCTTTAAATAGTAATCCCTCCCACTATTATTTCTGCCAAAGTGGATAACCTCACACTTGCTAACATTGTACTCCATCTGCCAGGTCCTCACCCACTCACTCAGCCTATCCAGATCCCTCTGCAGACTTTCCACAACCCCCGCACAATTTGCTTTTCCACTCATCTTTGTGTCTTCAGCAAATTTTGTTACCCTACACTCAGCCCCCTCCTCCAGATCATCTATATAAATGGTAAATAGCTGAGGCCCCAGCACCGATCCTTGCGGCACTCCACTAGTCACCAACCGTCAATCAGAATAGCACCCATTGATACCAACTCTCTGCCTCCTATTAGACAACCAATCCTCTATCCACGCTAACACCTTACTCCCAACTCCATGCCCCCTAACCTTCTGAAGCAACCTTTTGTGCGGCACCTTATCAAACGCCTTTTGAAAATCAAGAAACACCACATCCACCGGTTCCCCTCTGTCTACCGCACTAGTCACATCCTCATAGAAATCCAATAAATTCGTCAAACACGACTTCCCCTTAACGAATCCGTGCTGCGTCTGCTCTATCAAACCATTCCTTTCCAGGTGCCTCGCTATTTCTTCTTTGATGACAGATTCAAGCATTTTTCCAACTACAGACGTTAAACTAACTGGCCTATAATTCCCTGCCTTTTGCCTGCTACCTTGTTTAAACAGCAGCGTAACATTAGCTGTTTTCCAATCTTCCGGCACTTCCCCGGAGTCCAGCGAAGTTTGGTAAATAGTCACTAAGGCATCTACTATCACCTCTGCCATTTCCTTCAGAACCCTGGGATGCATTCCATCAGGTCCTGGGGACTTGTCCACCATCAGTCCCGCTAGTCCTAGTTTGGGGGCGTTTAAGAGATCTGTGGATAGGTTTATGGACGAAATGGGATTGGTTTAGATTAGTGGGTTAGTGTTGTTTTTTTTAAAAGCTGGTCGGCGCAACATCGTGGGCCGAAGGGCCTGTTCTGCACTGTAATGTTCTAAGCACTACCTCTCTAGTGACAGTAATCGCACTCAGGCCCTCAACTCTTACCATCCTTCTATCTTTAATATCCGGCAAACTATTCGCGTCCTCCCACCACTAAATCCCCGATCTCATTCTCTAAGGGTTCAACATTCACTCTAGCCAGCCTCCTCCTCTTTATATATTTGTAAAAACTCTTACTGTCCTTTTTTATATTCAGTGCTAGTTTAGCTTCATAGTCTATCCTTCCTTTATCAACTTCTTAGTCATTCTTTGTTGATTTTTAAACCTCTCCCAATCTTCTGCTTGCCCACTACTTTTAGCCACTCTAAACACATCAGCTTTTAATTTAATACCCTCCTTTATTTCCTTCGGTAACCACGGCTGATTATCCCTTTTCCTACATTCCTTCTTTACCATTGGAATATATTTCTGCTGAGCACCGATAAAGATCTCCTTAAAGATCCTCCACTGTTCTTCAGTCGTCCTACCGACCAATCTGCGCCTCCAATCTACATTTGCCAATTCCTCTCTCATCCTATCATACTCCCCTCTGTTCAAACAGAGGACACAGGTTCGGGACCTTACTTTCTCATCCTCCATCTGCGTCAAAAACTCCACCATACAATGATCGCTAGTCCCAAGAGGATCCCTCACAACTAGATCCCTAATTCCTCCTGCCTCGTTACACAACACCAGATCTAAGATAGCTCGCTCCCTCGTTGGTTCCGTCATACACTGTTCAAGGAAACTATCCCTACAGCATTCCAAGAACTCTTCCTCAAGCCCACCGCGTCTGACTTGGGTCAACCAATCAATATGCAGATTGAAATCCCCCATAATTATCGCCGTTCCATTTCTGCACGCATCATTTATTTGCTTGTTTATAGCTCGCCCCACCTCCAAGTTATTATTTGGGGGCCTATAGACCACACCCACCAGTGTCTTCCTCCCCTTACAGTTCGTTATCTCCACCCACAATGATTCCACGTTCTGCTGTTTGGAGCCTATATCTTCCCTTACTACTGCCCTGATATTATCCTTAATCAGCAGAGCTACCACCACCCCCCACCCCCACCCTCCTCTTTTTCCTCCCGTCTATCCTTCCTAAACACTTGATACCCCTGGACATTCAGCTCCCAGTCCCTGTCACCCTGCAACCACGTTTCCATAATGGCCACCAGATCATACCCATTTGTGCTGATCTGCACCACCAGCTCATTCATTTTGTTCCAAATGCTTCGTGCATTCAGGTAAAGTATCTTTTTCCCAGCCTTTATCTGTACCCTATTTGAAGGAATGCTACCAACCTTTCTCATGCCCCCTACTCCCTTTATTATTGGGACATCCTCAACATTTTCCCGCGCTTTTACTTTAGACATTATAATTTCTCCTACCCCTGCACCCTCCCCCCTCCTAATTAGTTTAAAGCCCTATCTATAGTCCTAGTTATACGATTCGCCAGGACTCTGGTCCCAGCACAGTTCAGACAAAGACCATTCCATCTGAATAGGTCCGAACCGAGAGATCTGGATAGGCTGAGTGAGTGGGCAAGGACTTGGCAGATGGAGTATAACGTTAGCAAATGTGAGGTTATCCACTTTGGTAGAAATAATAGTAAGAAGGAATATTATTTAAATGGTGAAAAGCTGCAGCATGCTACTGTGCAGAGGGACGTGGGGGTCCTTGTGCACGAATCGCAAAAACTCAGACTGTTAAGTGCAGCAGGTGATCAAGAAGGCAAAGGGAATGTTGGCCTTTATCACGAGGGGGATAGAATATAAAAGCAGGGAGATGTTGCTGCAACTGTACAAGGCACTGGTGAGGCTGCAACTGGAGTACTGTGTGCAGTTTTGGTCCCCTTATTTGCGAAAGGATCTATTGGCCTTGGAGGGAGTACAGAGAAGGTTCACCAGGCTGATAACGGAAATGATGGGGTTAGCTTATGAGGACAGATTAAATAGACTGGGCCTGTACTCATTGGAGTTTAGAAGGCTGAGGGAGGATCTTATTGAGACTTACAAGATAATGAAGACGCTAGATAGGGTAGAGGTAGGGAGATTCTTTCCGCTTAGAAAGGAAACCATAACTAGAGGGCACAGCCTCAAAATAAGTGGGGGGCAGTTTAGAACAGAGTTGAGGAGGCACTTCTTCACTCAAAGGGTGGTGAATCTCTGGAATTCTCTGCCCGTTGAGGTACATAAGAACATAAGAAATAGGAGCAGGAGTAGGCCATCTGGCCCTTCGAGCCTGCCCCGCCATTCAATAAGATCATGGCTGATCTGTCGTGGCTCAGTTCCACTTTCCCGCCCTCTCCCCATAACCCTTAATCCCCTCTCTTATCAAAAACCCATCAACCCGCTTCTTGAAAATATTTAGCGAGGCAGCCTCCACCACTTCAACGGGTAGAGAATTCCAGAGATTCACCACCCTTTGAGTGAAGAAGTTCCTCCTCAACTCCGTTCTAAAACGCCCCCCCTTTATCTTGAGGCTGCGCCCCCTAGTCCTACTGTCTTTTTTCAGTGGGAAGAGTCTCTCCACCTCTATCCTATCCATCCCATTCATCATCTTATACGTCTCAATGAGATCTCCCCTCATTCTTCTAAACTCCAACGAGTACAAGCCTAGTTTATTCGGCCTCTCCTCATAGTTCAACCCCCTCAACTCCGGTATCAGCCTAGTAAACCTCCTCTGCACTCCCTCCAAGGCCAAAATATCTTTGCGCAGGTGCGGCGCCCAAAACTGCACACAGTACTCCAGCTGCGGCCTCACCAATGCCCTATACAGCTGCAGCAAGACCTCCCTACTTTTATATTCAATCCCCCTCGCTATGAAGGCCAGCATCCCATTCGCCTTCCTGACCACCTGCTGCACCTGCAAGCTGGGTTTTTGCGACTCATGCACAAGAACCCCGAGGTCCCTCTGCACCGTTGCCTGCTGCAGTTTTTCGCCCCGTAAGTAATAGTCCTTCCTACCATTCTTCCTACCAAAGTGGACCACCTCACACTTGCCAACATTAAATTCCATTTGCCAGTTCCTGGCCCATTCGCCCAGCCTATCTAGATCCTTCTGCAGACTCTCCACACCCTCCGCACAATTTGCCGTTCCCCCAATCTTGGTGTCATCCGCAAATTTCGACACCCTACACTCAGTTCCCTCCTCCAGATCATCTATATAAATGGTAAAAAGCTGAGGCCCCAGCACCGACCCCTGGGGCACTCCACTAGTCACCATCCGCCAATCCAAACAGCACCCGTTGACCCCCACTCTCTGCCTCCTATTTGACAACCAATCCTCTATCCACGCTAACACCCTACCCCCAACTCCAAGTCCCCTGACCTTCTGCAATAACCTCTTATGAGGTACTTTGTCAAACGCCTTCTGAGGTGGTGGAGGCTACCTCGTTGAATATATTAAAGTCACGGGTAGATAGATTTCTGATAGACAAGGGAATTAAGGGTTATGGGGAGCAGGTGGGAAAGTGGAACTGATCCACTTCAGATCAGCCACGATCTTATTGAATGGCGGGGCAGGCTTGAAGGGCTAGATGGCCTACTCCTGCTCCTATTTCTTATGTTCTTATGACTACTGATGATACAAATATCTCTGCTAAGGGACTTGCAATTTTCTCCCTAGCCTCCCACAATGTCCTGGGATACACTTCATCGGGTCCCGGGGGTTTATCTACCTTGATGCACATTAAGACTTCCAGCACCTCCTTCTCTGTTACATAAACACTCCTCAAGCCATCACTATTTATTTCTCCCAAGTTCCCTAACATCCATGCTTTTCTCAACAGTAAATACTGATGAGTAATATTCATTTAGGATCTCATCCATCTCTTGTGGATCCGCATATAGATGACCTTGTTGATCCTTAATAGGTCCTACTCTCTCCCGAGTTACTCTTGTGCCCCGTCTTCTGTGGCCTCTCCTTCCTGTCTCCATTTCTCTTCCTCCATGTTCCCTCTTGCCCTGTGTTAGCCCTCTTGATGTGGAGATGCCGGCACTGGACTGGGGTAAACACAGTAAGAAGTCTCACGACACCAGGTTTGACCACAACACAACACCACAACACTTTGCCACTCACCTGACGAAGGAGCAGCGCTCTGAAAGCTAGTGGTGTTTGCTACCAAATAAACCTGTTGGACTTCAACCTGGTGTGTGAAACTTCTTACTGTGTTGGTCCTCTTGTGCAGCTCTTCATCCAGGACTCACTCCTGTTCCCACCTCCTCTACCGCCTCCCCTTCCTGATTGTCCTTCTTACCATTTTAGCTTCATATCGCAGGACGATTTTGTCATTTTCCAGCATTTTGAGAACATCTTTCTTTGGAGGTTTCGGGATGAATGACAGACAGTTCCCCAGCGAATCTTCAACTGAACCAAATCCATTGTATGGAGGGATCCACTAGAGTCAATGGGAATAGAGCATTACAACATTGCAGCCACTGAATACAGGAAAAAAGGAGAGGCCTGGGATTGGTGCAGCACAGAGGGAGAGGCCTGGGATTGGTGCAGCACAGGGGGAGAGGCCTGGGATTGGTGCAGCACAGGGGGAGGGGCCTGGGATTGGTGCAGCACAGGGGGAGGGGCCTGGGATTGGTGCAGCACAGGGGGAGGGGCCTGGGATTGGTGCAGCACAGAGGGAGAGGCCTGGGATTGGTGCAGCACAGAGGGAGAGGCCTGGGATTGGTGCAGCACAGAGGGAGAGGCCTGGGATTGGTGCAGCACAGAGGGAGAGGCCTGGGATTGGTGCAGCACAGAGGGAGAGGCCTGGGATTGGTGCAGCACAGAGGGAGAGGCCTGGGATTGGTGCAGCACAGAGGGAGAGGCCTGGGATTGGTGCAGCACAGAGGGAGAGGCCTGGGATTGGTGCAGCACAGAGGGAGAGGCCTGGGATTGGTGCAGCACAGAGGGAGAGGCCTGGGATTGGCGCAGCACAGAGGGAGAGGCCTGGGATTGGCGCAGCACAGAGGGAGAGGCCTGGGATTGGTGCAGCACAGAGGGAGAGGTCTAGGATTGGTTATATTATTGAATAAATTGATATTAACAAAAGGAAAGTATCAGATTGGTGAGAGTCTGGCAGGTATTTATTTATGTAGCTGATAGTGAAGAATATAATTGTTGTCTCCAGAATGATATCAATGGTTTGGTTGAGAGCGTAGAAAGGTGACAAATAGAATTCAATTAAAAGAAATGTGAGATAATTCATTTCTGGTGGACAAATAAAGCAAGGGAATGCACAATAAACGAGAGGATCTTAAGAAGGGTAGAGGAAATGAGAGACTTTGCAGTGTGTTATGATGGGCACAAAGTGCACAGGGATCGTCAATAAATCTCCCCGTGGGCTTTGTGAAGTACAAATTCCCTTAATGGGTGAGTGGAGCTCCCAATGGGAAGTGAGCAGCAGGAGGTTAATACCTAATGCTTCATCCTGGACTGTTGTACTCCTGGTGATGGAAGACTGGCCTTGGTGAAATTATCATTTTGTTGACGAGGAATAAAACCATTTTGTTCTCTCCCTGAACAACCTCTAAGTCAAGAATAAATAACACATACTGAACCAGTCCATGTTCAAATGCAACGAGATCTGGACAATATCCAGGCTTGGGCTGACAAGTGGCAAGTAACATTCGCACCACACAAATGCCAGGCAATGACCATCACCAATAAGAAACACTCTAGCCACCGCCCCTCAACATTCACTGGTGTAACCATCACTGAATCCCCCACTGTCAACATCCTTGGGGTTACCATTGACCAGAAACTCAACTGGGCTCACCACATAAACACAGTGGCTACAAGAGCAAATCAGAGGCTGGGAATACTGCAGCGAGTAACTCACCTCCTGACTCCCCAAAACCTATCCACCATCTACAAGGCACAAATCAGGAGTGTGATGGAATACTCCCTACTTGCCTGGATGGGTACAGCTCCAACAACACCCAAGAAGCTTGACATCATCCAGGACAAAGCAGCGTGCTTGATTGGCACCACATCTACAAACATTCAATTCCTCTACCACCGACGCTCAGTAGCAGTCGTGTGTACTGTCTACAAGATGCACTGCAGCAATTCACCAAAGATCCCTAGACAGCACCTTCCAAACTCATGACCACTTTCATTTAGAAGGACAAGGGCAGCAGATAGATAAGAACACCACCACCTGCAAGTTCCCTTCCAAGCCACTCACCTTCCTGACTTGGAAATATATCACTATTCCTTCACAGTTGTTGAGTCAAAATCCTGGAATTCCCTCTCTAATGGCATTGTGGGTCAACCCACAGAACATGGACACGAAGCGATTCAAGAAGGCAGCTCACCACTGCCTTCTCAAGAGCAACGAGGGATGGGCAATCAATGCTGGCCCACAGCGGTGCCCATGTACCACAAATGAATAATAAAAAAATGCATCAATTACAGCCTCCCAGCCACTAGTTCGCTTACCGCCTCAACAGCTCCACAACAGATGCCATATCCCTGGCCCTACACTCAACCTTGGAACACCTGGATAATAACAAAGACACTTATGTCAGACTCCTATTTATTGACTACAGCTCAGCCTTTAATATCATTATTCCTGCAAAACCTAGGCCTAGGACTCAGCTCCTCTCTCTGAAACTGGTTCCTGAATTTCCGAACCCACAGACCACAATCAGTAAGGATAGGCAACCACACCTCCTCCACAATCATCCTTAACACTGGTGCCCCACAGGGTTGTGTTCTCAGTCCCCTACTATACTTCATAGAAACCCTACAGTGCAGAAAGAGGCCATTGGGCCCATCGAGTCTGCACCAACCACAATCCCATCCAGGCCGTATCCCCATATCACTACACATTTACCCATTAACCCCTCTAATAAGCATCTCAGGACACTAAGGGCAACTTTAGTATGGCCAATCGACCTTATACGCACATCTTTGGACTGTGGGAGGAAACCAGAGCACCTGGAGGAAACCCATGGAGACACAAGGAGAATGTGCAAACTCCACACAGACAGTGACCCAAGCCAGGAATCAAATCCAGGTCCCTAGAGCTGTGAAGCAGCAATGCTAACCACTGTGCTACCATACTTCTTATAAACCTGTGACTGTGTGGCCAAATATCCCTCCAATTCGATTTTCAAGTTTGCTGATGACACCACTGTAGTGGGTCAGATCTTAAACAATGATGAGGTGGAAGTACAGGAAACAGATAGAGAATCTGGTGAATTGGTGCAACCCTTTCTCCCTCAATGTCAATAAAACGAAGGAGATAGTCATCGACTTCAGGAAGTGTGGTGGAGGACATGCCCTTGTCTACATCAATGGGGAGAAGTGGAAATGGTTGAGAGCTTCAAATTTCTAGGTGAACAGAGCACCAACAACCTGTCCTGGTCCCTTTCTCAGGACACTAAGGAAATATGGCATGTCCGTCACAGCTCTCACCAACTTCTACAGAGGCACCATAGAAAGCATCCTTTCTGGTTGTATCACAGCTTGGCATGCTATGATGGCACACTTAGCAAGTGTGAGGTTATTCACTTTGATAGAAATAATGGTAGGAGGGATTATTTTTTAAAAGGCAAAAAGGTGCAGCATGCTATGGTGTAGAGGGACCTGGGGGTCCTTGTGCACGAATTGCAAAAACCCAGTCTGCAGGTGCAGCAGGTGATCAAGAAGGCGAATGGAATGTTGGCCTTTATAGCGAGGGGGGTAGAATATAAAAGCAGGGAGGTCTTGCTGCAACTGTACAGGGTACTGGTGAGGCCGCAGCTGGAGTACTGTGTGCAGTTTTGGTCGCCGCACTTGCGCAAGGAAACTTTGGCCTTGGAGGGAGTGCAGAGGAGGTTCACTAGGCTGATACCGGAGATGAGGGGGCTAGCCTATGAAGAGAGACTAAATAGACTGGGTCTGTACTCGTTGGAGTTTAGAAGGCTGAGGGGGGGATCTTATAGCGACGTATAAGATAATGAAGGGGATGGATAGGGTAGAGGTAGAGAGATTCTTCCTGCTTAGAAAGGATAGCAGAACTAGAGGGCACAGCCTCAAGATAAGGGGGGGGTGCTGCAGTTTAGATTGGAGTTGAGGAGGAACTTCTTCACTCAAAGGGTGGTGAATCTCTGGAATTCTCTGCCCGTTGAAGAGGTGGAGGCTACCTCGCTGAATATATTTAAGTCATGGGTAGATAGGTTTCCGATAGACAAGGGAATTAAGGGTTATGAGGAGAAAGTGGGAAAGTGGAACTGATCCACTTCAGATCAGCCATGATTATAATGAATGGCAGGGCAGGCTCGAAGGGCTAGATGGCCTACTCCTGCTCCTATTTCTTATGTTCTTATGTCTCCTGTTCTGTCCAAGACCACAAGAAACTACAAAGGGTCGTGAACAAAGCCCAGTTCATCACGCAAACCAGCCTCCCATCCATTGCCTCTGTTTGCACTTGCCACTGCTTTGGAAAAGCAGCCAGCATAATCAAGGACCCCAGACATCCTGGACATACTTTTTTCCATCTTCTTTATTATATATCATTAATCTGGGATCCTAGCACAGATCCTTGTGGTAATCACTGCCTGCCAATCAGAAAAGACCTATTTATGCCAACTTTTTGTTTCCTATTTGCAGACCACCTTTTTATCCATCTCAAGGCAATACCTGCAATCCCATGTTCTTTAACTTTACATTGAGTCTGCATAGTTATGTGAGACCTTGTTGAAAGTGAGCTGAAAGTCTAGACCACATCCACTAGTTCTCCTGGTTTATTCTACTGGTTACATCCTCAAAGAATTCCAATAAATTTGTCAAGTGTTCATTGCAAGAGAATTTGAGTACAGGAGAAATGATGTCTTACTACAGCTGCACAGGGCCTTGATGAGACCATACCTGGAGTACTGTGTGCAGTTTTAATCTCTTTATCTAACAAAATAGATACCTACCATAGAGGGAGTGCAGTGAAAGTTCACCAGGTTGATTTCTGGGATGATAGGATTGTCGTATGAGATTGGGTTGACTAGATCTGTATTCACCAGAATTTAGAAGAATGACAGGGAATTTCATTGAAATGTATAAAATTCTGACAGGGCTGGGCAGGCTGAATGCAGGGAGGTTGTTTCCTTTGACTGGGAAATCTAGACCAAAGAGTAATGGCTCAGGAAACAGGATAGGCCATTTTGGACTGAGAGGAGGACAAACCTCTTCATTCAGAGGGTAGTGAACATGTAGAATTCTCTACCACAGAAGGCTGTGGAAGCCAAGTCAGTAAATGTTCTAAAGTGAGAAATAGATAGATTCCTAGACACTAAAGGTATCAAAAGGGTAGGTGGAGGGTGTGGGAGTATTGCATTGAGACTGAGGATCACTACCTCCTTCTGGCTAAGTCATCACAATACATTAGCAGGCCATTCAGCCCACAGAATTCATGCAAGTGCTCTGTGGAGAAATCTAGTTAATCCAATTTTGCCCCCCACCCCACCCTCCCATCTATCCGAGAGCACTAAAAGTTAATTTCCCTCAACTGCTCATCCAATCTCCTTTCTAAAATCATTCATCTTTTCCACTTCTGCATTCCTTTTAGGCACTGAGTTCCAGTTATACACTTGTTGGGCAATTAAGACTTCCTCAGAATTTGCCCATATCTCTTCTCCGAAATCTTAACCCTGTGACCAACCCCCCTTTCTCCCACCTTTAATTTTAAGTTTATTTATTAGTGTCACGAGTGGACTTGCATTGATGCTGTGTTGAGGTTACTGTGGGATCTCCTAGTTGCCACACTCTGGCATCTTTTTGGGTGCACTGGGGAGAAGTTATGCTGATGCGCCTGGGCTGTGGGTGAGGGGGTGGGTGAGGGGTTGGGGGGGTGAGGGAGTGGGGGGGGGGAAGAGGGGGAGGGGGCATGGGAGCGAGGGTACCAGAGGGGACGCATGTTGATGCAGGGAAGGCGTGTGGGCTCCGCATGGAGATGTCCTTCCCCCCTAATACAAACCTTTTTCTCTGGTGGGGCAGGTTTCTTCATGACATCAACAGGTTGAAGCTCAACTCCTCTAATGTTCTGGTAATAGTAATTCTTTGTGAACTCATCACAGTCGTAGATGAAGAATTCACGGCCAAGGAGAGTGACCGGCTGACCAACAATGAAATCCCTTGGACCGTAATATTCCTTCACCTCATCGTCAGACAGTTCCATTGAAATTGAGGGGAAGTTTGCTGCAGAGAGAGAGACAGAGTGAATGACAGCGTGCGCGGTGGGGAGAATGCGAAGGCGCGCGCGGGGGGGGGAGAGGGCGAGGGCGCGCGCGGGGGGGGGGAAGAGGGCGAGGGCGCGCGCGCGGGGGGGAGAGGGCGAGGGCGCGCGCGCGCGGGGGGAGAGGGCGAGGGCGCGCGCGCGCGGGGGAGAGGGCGAGGGCGAGGGCGCGCGCGCACGGGGAGAGGGCGAGGGCGCGCGCGCACGGGGAGAGGGCGAGGGCGCGCGCGGGGGGGGAGAGGGCGAGGGCGCGCGCGCGGGGGGGAGAGGGCGAGGGCGCGCGCACGGGGGGAGAGGGCGAGGGCGCGCGCGCGGGGGAGAGGGCGAGGGCGCGCGCGCGGGGGGAGAGGGCGAGGGCGCGCGCGCGGGGGGAGAGGGCGAGGGCGCGCGCGCGGGGGGAGAGGGCGAGGGCGCGCGCGCGGGGGGAGAGGGCGAGGGCGCGCGCGCGGGGGAGAGGGCGAGGGCGCGCGCGCGGGGGGAGAGGGCGAGGGCGCGCGCGCGGGGGGAGAGGGCGAGGGCGCGCGCGCGGGGGGAGAGGGCGAGGGCGCGCGCGCGGGGGGAGAGGGCGAGGGCGCGCGCGCGGGGGGAGAGGGCGAGGGCGCGCGCGCGGGGGGAGAGGGCGAGGGCGCGCGCGCGGGGGAGAGGGCGAGGGCGCGCGCGCGGGGGAGAGGGCGAGGGCGCGCGCGCGGGGGAGAGGGCGAGGGCGCGCGCGCGCGGGGGAGAGGGCGAGGGCGCGCGCGCGGGGGGAGAGGGCGAGGGCGCGCGCGCGGGGGGAGAGGGCGAGGGCGCGCGCGCGGGGGGAGAGGGCGAGGGCGCGCGCGCGGGGGGAGAGGGCGAGGGCGCGCGCGCGGGGGAGAGGGCGAGGGCGCGCGCGCGGGGGAGAGGGCGAGGCGCGCGCGCGGGGGAGAGGGCGAGGGCGCGCGCGCGGGGGGAGAGGGCGAGGGCGCGCGCGCGGGGGGAGAGGGCGAGGGCGCGCGCGCGGGGGGAGAGGGCGAGGGCGCGCGCGGGGGGGAGAGGGCGAGGGCGCGCGCGGGGGGGAGAGGGCGAGGGCGCGCGCGCGGGGGGAGAGGGCGAGGGCGCGCGCGCGGGGGAGAGGGCGAGGGCGCGCGCGCGGGGGGAGAGGGCGAGGGCGCGCGCGCGGGGGGAGAGGGCGAGGGCGCGGGCGGGGGGAGAGGGCGAGGGCGCGCGGCGCGCGGGGGAGAGGGCGAGGGCGCGCGCGCGGGGGGAGAGGGCGAGGGCGCGCGCGCGGGGGGAGAGGGCGAGGGCGCGCGCGCGGGGGGAGAGGGCGAGGGCGCGCGCGCGGGGGGAGAGGCGAGGGCGCGCGCGCGGGGGAGAGGGCGAGGGCGCGCGCGCGGGGGAGAGGGCGAGGGCGCGCGCGCGGGGGGAGAGGGCGAGGGGCGCGCGCGGGGGGGGAGAGGGCGAGGGCGCGCGCGGGGGGGAGAGGGCGAGGGCGCGCGCGGGGGGGGAGAGGGCGAGGGCGCGCGCGGGGGGAGAGGGCGAGGGCGCGCGCGGGGGGAGAGGGCGAGGGCGCGCGCGGGGGGAGAGGGCGAGGGCGCGCGCGGGGGGAGAGGGCGAGGGCGCGCGCGGGGGGAGAGGGCGAGGGCGCGCGCGGGGGGAGAGGGCGAGGGCGCGCGCGGGGGGAGAGGGCGAGGGCGCGCGCGGGGGGAGAGGGCGAGGGCGCGCGCGGGGGGAGAGGGCGAGGGCGCGCGCGGGGGGAGAGGGCGAGGGCGCGCGCGGGGGGAGAGGGCGAGGGCGCGCGCGGGGGGAGAGGGCGAGGGCGCGCGCGGGGGGAGAGGGCGAGGGCGCGCGCGGGGGGAGAGGGCGAGGGCGCGCGCGGGGGGAGAGGGCGAGGGCGCGCGCGGGGGGAGAGGGCGAGGGCGCGCGCGGGGGGAGAGGGCGAGGGCGCGCGCGGGGGGAGAGGGCGAGGGCGCGCGCGGGGGGAGAGGGCGAGGGCGCGCGCGGGGGGAGAGGGCGAGGGCGCGCGCGGGGGGAGAGGGCGAGGGCGCGCGCGGGGGGAGAGGGCGAGGGCGCGCGCGGGGGGAGAGGGCGAGGGCGCGCGCGGGGGGAGAGGGCGAGGGCGCGCGCGGGGGGAGAGGGCGAGGGCGCGCGCGGGGGAGAGGGCGAGGGCGCGCGCGGGGGGAGAGGGCGAGGGCGCGCGCGGGGGGAGAGGGCGAGGGCGCGCGCGGGGGGAGAGGGCGAGGGCGCGCGCGGGGGGAGAGGGCGAGGGCGCGCGCGGGGGGAG
The DNA here is from genome assembly GCF_965287045.1 of Carcharhinus amblyrhynchos. Classification (NCBI taxonomy): domain Eukaryota; kingdom Metazoa; phylum Chordata; class Chondrichthyes; order Carcharhiniformes; family Carcharhinidae; genus Carcharhinus; species Carcharhinus amblyrhynchos. The sequence goes on from NW_027650350.1 coordinate 82,309, forward strand.
AGGGCGAGGGCGCGCGCGGGGGGAGAGGGCGAGGGCGCGCGCGGGGGGAGAGGGCGAGGGCGCGCGCGGGGGGAGAGGGCGAGGGCGCGCGCGGGGGGAGAGGGCGAGGGCGCGCGCGGGGGGAGAGGGCGAGGGCGCGCGCGGGGGGAGAGGGCGAGGGCGCGCGCGGGGGGAGAGGGCGAGGGCGCGCGCGGGGGGAGAGGGCGAGGGCGCGCGCGGGGGGAGAGGGCGAGGGCGCGCGCGGGGGGAGAGGGCGAGGGCGCGCGCGGGGGGAGAGGGCGAGGGCGCGCGCGGGGGGAGAGGGCGAGGGCGCGCGCGGGGGGAGAGGGCGAGGGCGCGCGCGGGGGGAGAGGGCGAGGGCGCGCGCGGGGGGAGAGGGCGAGGGCGCGCGCGGGGGGAGAGGGCGAGGGCGCGCGCGGGGGGAGAGGGCGAGGGCGCGCGCGGGGGGAGAGGGCGAGGGCGCGCGCGGGGGGAGAGGGCGAGGGCGCGCGCGGGGGGAGAGGGCGAGGGCGCGCGCGGGGGGAGAGGGCGAGGGCGCGCGCGGGGGGAGAGGGCGAGGGCGCGCGCGGGGGGAGAGGGCGAGGGCGCGCGCGGGGGGAGAGGGCGAGGGCGCGCGCGGGGGGAGAGGGCGAGGGCGCGCGCGGGGGAGAGGGCGAGGGCGCGCGCGGGGGGAGAGGGCGAGGGCGCGCGCGGGGGGAGAGGGCGAGGGCGCGCGCGGGGGGAGAGGGCGAGGGCGCGCGCGGGGGGAGAGGGCGAGGGCGCGCGCGGGGGGAGAGGGCGAGGGGCGCGCGCGGGGGGAGAGGGCGAGGGCGCGCGCGGGGGGAGAGGGCGAGGGCGCGCGCGGGGGGAGAGGGCGAGGGCGCGCGCGGGGGGAGAGGGCGAGGGCGCGCGCGGGGGGAGAGGGCGAGGGCGCGCGCGGGGGGAGAGGGCGAGGGCGCGCGCGGGGGGAGAGGGCGAGGGCGCGCGCGGGGGGAGAGGGCGAGGGCGCGCGCGGGGGGAGAGGGCGAGGGCGCGCGCGGGGGGAGAGGGCGAGGGCGCGCGCGGGGGGAGAGGGCGAGGGCGCGCGCGGGGGGAGAGGGCGAGGGCGCGCGCGGGGGGAGAGGGCGAGGGCGCGCGCGGGGGGAGAGGGCGAGGGCGCGCGCGGGGGGAGAGGGCGAGGGCGCGCGCGGGGGGAGAGGGCGAGGGCGCGCGCGGGGGGAGAGGGCGAGGGCGCGCGCGGGGGGAGAGGGCGAGGGCGCGCGCGGGGGGAGAGGGCGAGGGCGCGCGCGGGGGGAGAGGGCGAGGGCGCGCGCGGGGGGAGAGGGCGAGGGCGCGCGCGGGGGGAGAGGGCGAGGGCGCGCGCGGGGGGAGAGGGCGAGGGCGCGCGCGGGGGGAGAGGGCGAGGGCGCGCGCGGGGGGAGAGGGCGAGGGCGCGCGCGGGGGGGGAAGAGGGTGAGGGCACTAGGGAGGCGCCCGCAAGAGAGGAAGTGGGAGGCACCCGCGGGGGAGAGGGAGGCGCGCGCGCAGGGGAGAGAGAGGCGGTGCGCGGGGGAGAGAGAGGCGGTGCGCGGGGGAGAGAGAGGCGCGCTGCGTGAGGGAGAGAGAGGCGCGCTGCGTGAGGGAGAGAGATCGCGCGAGAGAGAGAGCGCACGAGACAGCGCACAAGAGAGAGCGCACGAGAGAGAGAGAGAGACGGTGAGTGTGCGTGCACGTGGGGGAAATGGGGTGAGTGAGTGTTTGTACGAGAGGGAAACAGGGTGAGTGAGTAGATATGCGAGAGGGAGACAGGGTGAGTGAGTGTGCGAGGGAGGGAAACAAGATGAGTGAGTGCGTGGGCACGACACAGAGAGACAGAGTGAGTGAGTGTGCGCAAGAGGGAGACAGGGTCAATGAGTGTGCACGCGCGTGAGGGGGAGACTCACCCTGTCTCCTCCTTGTGCACACACTCACTCACCCTGTCTCTCTTGCACACACTCGCTCAGTCACCCTCTCTCTCTCTTGCACACATAGTCACCCACCCTGTCTCTCTCTCACACACTCAGTCACCCTGTCTCCCTCTCACACACAGTCGCTCTCTTTCTTGCACAGACACTCACTCAGTCACCTGTCTCCCTCTCACGCACACACTCACTCACCTTTTCTCTCTCTCATGCACACACTCACTCACCTTTTCTCTCTCTTGTACACACATTCCCTCACCCTGTCTCTCTCTCACACACACTCACTTTGTCTCTCTCTTTCACACGCACAGTCACTCACCTGTCTCTCACTCTCTTGCACACACTCACTTGTCTCTCTCACTCTCTCACACACACACACACACTCATTCACCTGTCTCTCTCTTGCACGCGCGCACACACACGCACGCACACTTTCTGACTGGTTGACTGTGTCCAGTGGGGTCCCTCAGGGATGAGTGTTGGGGCTCTTGCTGTTTGTGGTTTATATAAATAATTTAGACTGGAACGTATGACAGTTGAATAATAAGTTTGCAGTAGCTACAAAAATTGATAAGTGGTAGTGAGGAGGATAGCCTTAGCAGGACAAACAAGGCAAGGGAATAGATGATGAGCAGCAGGATCCTGGGAAGCACTGAGGATCAGAGGGATCTTGGTGTGCATATACACCATTCCCTTAAGATAGCAGAACGGGTGGATAAAGTGATTAAGAAGGCAAATGGTATACTTGCCTTTATTAGCCAAGACTAAGTTTAGAATCCCTACAGTGCAGAAGGAGGCCATTCAGTCCATCGAGTCTGCACCAACAACAATCCTACCCAGGCCACATCTCCCCCCATAACCACATTTACCCTGCTAATTCCCCCAATTCCTCCCAAGGGGAATTTAGGATGGCCAATCAACCAAGCCTTCATATCTTTGGAGTGTGAGAGGAAACCAGAACTCTTGGAGGAAACCCACACAGACACAAAGAAATATAGAAAGCAGGAGTAGGCCATTCGGCCCTTCAAGCCTGCTCCGCCATTCATCTTGATCATGACTGACCTTTGAATTTAATATCCTGTCCTCTTGCTATGAAGACCAACACAACATTTGCCTTCTTTACTGCCTGCTGTACCCGAGCACTTACTTTCAGCAACTGACGCACAAGGACTCCAAGGTCTTGTTGAGTATCTGCCTCTCTCAACTTACACCCATTCAAGTAATAATTTGTCTTCCTATAATTGCTAGCAAAGTGGATAACTTCACATTTATCCACATTATACTACATCTGCCATGCAGTGCCCACACACTCAGCCTGTCCAAATCACACTGAAGCATCTCTGCATCCTCTCCACAGCTCACCCTCCCACTCAACTTTGTATCATCCGCAAATTTGGAGATAATATATTCAGTTCCCTCTTCCAGACCTCATTCCAAATAACATGAACAGTTGGGGTCCTACCCACAGATCCCTGCGAAACCCCACTAGTCACTGACTGCCAATCAGAAAAAGACCCATTTATGCCAACTCTTTGCTCCCTACCTGCTAACCAGCTTTCTATCCATCTCAAGACATTAACCTGCAGTCCCATGTGCTTTAACTTTACACAATAGTCTGTTATGTGTGATCTTGTCGAAAGTCTTCTGAAAGTCTAAATAAACCACATCCACTGGTTCTCTTCGGTCAACTCTACTAGTTACATCCTCAAAGAATTCCAATAGATTCATCAAGCATGATTTCCCTTTTGTAAATCCATGTTGACTGTGTCTGGTTATACCACTGCCTTGCAAATGCCAAGTTATGAAACCCTTGATAATAGACTCTAGCAACTTCCCCAGTAGCAATGTTAGGTTCACTGGTCTGTAGTTCCCTCTGTTCTCCCTACCTCCCTTTTTGAATAGCGGGCTTACATTAGCTACCCTCCAATCTGTTGGAACTATTTCAAAGTCCAAGGAGGTAGAATATCCATCTTCAATCCCATTAATTTCATCAAAACCATTTCTCCACTAATGCTGATTTCCTTCAGCTCCTCATTGAAACGTTTCTCTCAGTTCTTCTGGCACATTATTCATGTCTTCCTTTGTGAAGACTGAGGCAAAGTACAAATTTAATTCCTCAATCATTTCTTTATTCCCTGTTATGAATTCTCCCTTTTTCTGACTGTGAGGGACCTACATTTGTTTGTGTCAATCTTTTTCTCTTTGCATATCTATAGAAACTTTTACAGCCAGTTTTTATGTTCCCCGCCAGTTTACTTTCATACTCCATTTTTTCCTTCTTAATCAATCTCTTGGTCCTCCTTTGCTGAATTCTCAAGCCTATTGCTTTTTCTTGCCAATTTATATGCTTCTTCCTTGAATCTGATACTATTTCAAATTTCCCTTGGAAGCAATATTTTGCCACAATTTCCTTACCATTCTTGCGCCAAACAGGAATAAACAACTTCTGGAGTTCACTTATTCGTTCTTTAAGTGCAGTCCACTGTCTTCCCTTTCAGTAATGTTTCCCAATCCGTCATGGCCAATTTATGCCTCACACCATCATAGTTCCACACACCTGACGAAGGAACACCGCTTCCGGAATCTTGTGGGATTACTATCAAATAAACTGGTTGGACTCGAACCTGGTATTGTGAGACTTCTTACTGTGTTTACCCCAGTCCAACGCCAGCATCTCTACATCATGACCTCCCCTGTGGCCAGAGAGGAATTAAAAACTTACGTCAAAACCCCTGCAATCTCCTCCCTTGCCTCCCACAGAAGCCTGCAACATAAATCTTCTGGACTTGGGGAGATGTGTCTGCATTTAAGCCTGCCAACACCTCCAATGCCTTGTTATTCCCGATGTCAATTTGCTCAAGAACCTTGCAGTCAGTACCTTAATTCTGGGCTGGAAAATTTTAGTTATGAAGAGAGATTGGATAGACGGGTTTTTTCCTTGTAGGAATGGACAATTCATGTGGGCCAGACAGAGACACCCATGTTCCATGAATGAATAAAAAAAACCAAAAGAGTCTGAGGGCGCATGACTGAGATGTATAAAATTATGAGGGACATAGAAGAAACTTTTCCCCTCAGTGCAGGGATCAATGTCTAGGGGGCATGGACTTAAGGAAGGGGATGTGAAGAAAAATATTTTCACCCAGAGGGTGAAGCTATTTAGATGTGCTTTTGTGATGCAAAGGCATACAAGGCTATGGGCCAGGTTCTGTAAAATGGGATTAGAATAGTTGGATGGTTTGCTTTAGAATAATGCAGATGTGATGAGCCAAAGGACCTTTTTCTATGCTATATACCTCTGTGACCGTATGAGAGTTTGTATGTGAGAGAGAGGAAGATAGAGAATATGGACATGACTGTGTATGAGAGAGAGAGAGAATATGCAATTGATTGTGAGGGAGAGAGTGAATATCTGTAAACAATAATCCAGTGAAAGTCAGTGTGTGTATGTGAAACCTGTGCCTCACTGAGGATCAATGCATGTGGGACCTGTATTCCATTGAGTGTCAGCATGTTTGGAACCCTTTCCCAGTGAGAGTCACTGTGAGTGAAACTGTACTCCAGTGAGATTCAATGTGTGGGAGCTGTAACCCAACAAGAGCTTGGTGTGTGTGTGATCTGTACCCCAGTGAGTGTCAGTGTTTAGATAAGGAGAGTGCTATCATTTCGGCAGTCTCACCTGTCACATTTTTCAATGACTTGGGAAAGCGCCTTCGCCCCACCAGAAGAGGAAATGGATCTCGTCCATCATTCTTTTCATAAACTTCAGAAACCTCCACAGTCCCATCAGCCAGGTAATAATGAATAACGTACCGTCGACACTCGCCAAACATATTGTCTGTGTCATTCCAGTAGGCATAAAATCTGAGAACCTTCTCAAGGAAAGAATTGACTTATTGAAAGAGCACATCCAGGGAGAGAAATCAAAAATTTATTAGCTATCATATTTAGTTCCTCAATGTCTTCTAACCCTGCTCTAGTTTCCATAGCCTTGAAATCCCTTCCTCTTGGAATCCTACCCACAGTGCCCCTCTCCCTTGATTCTCTCCCCCTCTGGAGCCCTTCCTCTTGGAGCCCCCTCTTTCTGGAATTCCACACTACAAATCACTCTCCCCAGCCCCTCTGCCAGTCTCCCACCCTCTAAAGACCTTTCCCCTCGGATACCATCTTCCTGCATCCTCTTCACTGCAAGAATTCTGCTGACCTGGATCTTTTGTCGCCTGGAGCCCCGTGGAGGCCCTCCATCATCTGTCCTGGACAGTTAGACATGGTGCAATCTGGTCAGCTGCATCACCATGATGCTGAACAAAATGATATATTATGAGTGCTAGTGACTAACATTTTCAATGAGATAAAACTACCAAAAACAGATTGGCTGGTCATTCATCCCATTGCTGTTTGTAAGATCCATAATAAACAACTAGTGAATTTTACAACTAGCCAAGGACTCTCTGTTTACCTGTTCAGTGCTCTGCTTTATGTTTGGTAACTAACTTCCAATCCAGTGACTTGTGGCTTATAACCAGGCCAATGGGTCACAAACCTCTCCGTCAAAAGTAATGTAAATGACCTTAAGGTCAAAGGTCAGGGCACTAACCTTACGGTCATAGGTCAAGAATTGTTTCAGCTTGTCAAAGTCTGAAGGAGTGACATGATCCCGAGGAGGGTTTCTTTTGCGGTTTTCTATGTAGGGATCTGGTGGAATCATTTCAGGACAATTTGGGATAATGCCATGGCTCACCATGAAATCCTGGAAAATAGGAGGCAACAAGAAGATGTCAGCAATAAAACAGAGGAGGAATAGAGCAAGACTAAATCCAATAAACCTTTAAGAAAAAAAGCCATATTGGTACTCTCGTACTTATTGACTGAAATCAAGGCCCAAGCTCTCGGGCGGGTCACATGCACTCGCTTCCAGGAGTCATTCAGCACTTCTTATTTTCACTTCCACACTCTAAGCAAGTCAGGTCTTTGACTCAGCATTTAATTTAGTAACAGAGGCTATGGTTGGTTAGGAATAGCCATGAATTTGCAACAGTTGAATTGCTGCTTAATGCCTTAGCCTCACCCTGACAACGGGAGCCCTGGTTGATTTCTCCCTTTCTTCCTAATCCAGTGGCAGGAGCAGGGACCCTGGCTGATTTCTCTCTATCTTTTTAACCCAGGGTCACTTGATAATGATCAGCAGCAGGAACGCTGGCTGATTTTCTCTTTCTCTCTCTCCCTCTCTCTCCCATAGAACATAGAACATAACAGTGCAGTACAGGCCTTTTGGCCCTCGATGTTGCACCAACCTGTGAAACCAATCTGAAGCTCATCTAACCTACACTATTCCAATATCATCCATTGACTCGCAGGGGTCAATGAGCAGTGAACAGGAGCAGGAATCTGACTGATTCCGCCCTCCCTCTCTCTAATCCAGGGACAGTGATCAGGAGCAGGAACTCTGGCTGATTTCCCCTCTTTCTAACCCAGGGGTCAACAGGCAGTGATTAGGATCAGGAACCCTGGCTGATATCCCCCCTCTCTCTCTCTCTCTAACCCAGGGATGACTGGACAGTGATCAGGAGCGGGAACCCCGGCTGATTTCCCCTCTCTCTTTAACCCAGGGGTCACTGGACAGTGATCAGGAACGGAAACCCCAGCTGATTTCCCCTCTCTCTTTAACACAGGGGTCACTGGACAGTGATCCAGAGCAGGAACCTGGCTGACACATCTAATGTAAGCATGATCCTTGCTGACACAGATAGAGGTACTGCATAGGCAAGCCTTCACCAGTAGCAAGTGTGCAGGATGATATAATGTTAGCTGAGGATGAACTTACACACGTAAACTTGTCGCAGTCAGTGATGCGATATCGCTTGCCATAGGCCACCAAATCCATAGCCACATTGAGATCTTTCCAGTGCCAGCAATCACCCTGGTCGTTCTTCGGGAGACGTTGCCTGTTGATCAGTTTGCCCTGGGGTAGTCCAGCATTGTCCACTTGTGGCTCATGAATAGCAATACTGTCATCTTCCAGGTAATAGTACAAGATGACAGGTCGAACCCTATAATACTCCTGTGAAGACTCATGAACTGTCTCTTTGAAATAGCCATCAAATTTCAATACCTGTTTCAACATACAAAAAACCTACTTTCACTGAAAGAGCACAGTGGAAGAATAGGAAAACGGAATGGGACTATGGAGAGAGCTCTCTCAAAGAGAGGACTCTGATGGAAAAATGGGTTCAATGGACAAATGTTGAAACAGCTGTGAAAGCGTTACCTTTTTATCGAATGCCACGTGCCCTGGGATGAAATCTGCTGGTGGCGTTTGCTTGGCCTGGCCATAGGTTAATGTGGGTCTTTTATTGGCCAATTCATCCACATCAGACAAAGATAGCTGATTTACATGGATTGGTTCCCTACCGATCCCAACTTTGGGCACAACAGGTAGTGCGATGCCATTCTTGTAGGTGAAAGTCTGCGACCGATGGAAGTTTGACTTCTAAAGATAATTAGAAAGGCATGATCTTTAGAATAGTAATAGATAACAAAAAACAAAAATATCCCCTTCTCCCCAACACCCCGTATCATTGTGAAACACAGAACCCTGGAAAATAGGAGGAATAGGCTATTCCTAGCTGCATCATTCATTATAATCATGGCTGATTATCCAACTCAATAGCCTGCACCTGCCGCACTCCTGTCGATATCCTTTGATCCACTTTGCCCCAAGAGCTATCTCTAATTCCTTCTTGAAATTATACAATATTTTGGCCTCAGTTGCTTTCTGTGGTAGTGAATTCCACAGGTTCACCACTCTCCGGGTGAAGAAATTTCTCCTCATCTCAGTCCAAAATGGTTTACCCCATATCTTAGACTATGAGTGGTTGGGTTGTGGAATGCACTGCCTGCTGTGATAGTGGAGTCGAACACTTTAGGAACTTTCAAGCGGTTATTGGATAGGAACATGGAGCACACCAGAATGACAGGGAGTGGGATAGCTTGATCTTGGGTTTGGACATAGCTTGGCACAACATCAAGGGCCGAAGGGCTTGTACTGTACTGTTCTATGTTCTATGACTCCTGGTTCTGGACACCCCCACCATCGGGAACATCCTTTCTGAATCTACCCTGTCTGGGCCTGTTAGAATTTTATAGGTTTCTATGTGATCACCCCTTATTCTAAACTCGAGTGAATATAATCCTAACCACCTCAGTCTTTCCTTACGCCCTAATTCTGTCATCCCAGGAATCACTTTCTGCACTCTCTCGATAGCAAGAATATCCTTAGAGTCATAGAGATTTACAGCATGGAAACCGGCCCTTCAGCCCAACTTGTCTGTGCCATCCTTTTTTTTATAACTTCTAAGTGGTATATATGGACTTTAGTAAGGCGTTTGATAAGGTTCACCATGGTAGGCTTCTGCAGAAAATGCAGATGTATGGGATTGGGGGTGATTTAGTTAATTGGATCAGGAATTGGCTAGCAGATAGGAGACAGAGGCTGGTGGTTGATGGAAAGTATTCGTCATGGAGTTCGGTTACAAGTGGTGTGCCTCAGGGATCTGTTTTGGGGCCACTGCTGTTTGTAATTTTTATAAATGATCTGGATGAGGGTATAGTTGGGTGGATCAGTAAATTTGCTGATGACACCAAAGTCGGAGGAGTGGTAGATAGTGAAGAGGGGTGTCATAATTTACAGAGAGACTTGGACAAATTGCAGAGCTGGGCTGAGAGGTGGCAGATGGAGTTTAATGCGGAAAAGTGTGAGGTAATTCACTTTGGCAGGAATAACAGATGTGTCGAGTATAGGGCTAACGGTAGGACTCTGAATAGTGTTGATGAACAGAGGGATCCAGGTGTATGTGTTCATAGATCCCTGAAAGTTGGGAATCAAGTAGATAAGGTAGTTAGGAAGGCATACAGTGTCTTAGCGTTTATTGGTAGGGGGATTGAATTTAGGAGCCGCAACGTCATGTTGCAACTGTACAAAACTCTGGTGCGTCCGCACTTGGAGTATTGTGTGCAGTTCTGGTCCCCACATTATAGGAAGGATGTGGAGGCATTGGAGAGGGTGCAGAGGAGGTTTACCAGGATGTTGCCTGGTATGGAGGGAAGGTCCTATGAGGAGAGACTGAGGGATTTGGGGTTGTTTTCGTTAGAAAGAAAGCGGCTAAGAGGGGACCTTATTGAAACATATAAGATGATTAGAGGTTTAGATAAGGTGGACAGTGATAGCCTTTTTCCTCGGATGGAGAAAGCTAGCATGAGGGGGCATAGCTTTAAATTAAGGGGTGGTAGATATAGGACGGATGTCAGAGGTAGGTTCTTTACCCAGAGGGTGGTGAGGGATTGGAATGCCCTGCCTGCTGCAGTTGTAGATGCGCCTAGTTTGGGGGCGTTTAAGAGATCCATGGATAGGTTTATGGATGGAAAGGGATTGGTTTAGGTTAGAGGGTCATTGCTTTTTTAATTGGTCGGCGCAACATCATGGGCCGAAGGGCCTGTTCTGCGCTGTAATGTTCTATGTTAAGCTAGTCCCAATTGCCCGCATTTGGCCCATATCTCTCTAACATAGAACATTACAGCGCAGTACAGGCCCTCGATGTTGCACCAACCTGCAAAACCAATCTGAAGCCCATCTAACCTACACTATTCCAATATCATCCATATGTTTATCAATGACCATTTAAATGCCCTTAACGTTGGTGAGTCCACAACTGTTGCAGGCAGGGCATTCCATGGCCTTACTACTCTCAGAGTAAAGAACCTACCTCTAACATTTGCCCATCTTACCCATGTAACTGTCTAAATGCTTTTTAAAAGACAAAATTTTACCCACTTCTACTACCACCTCTGGCAGCTTGTTCGAGATATTCACCACCTTCTGTGTGAAAAAATTGCCTCTCTGGACCTTTTTGCATCTCTCCCCTCTCACCTTAAACGTTTGCCCTCTAGTTTTAGACTCCCCTACCTTTGGGAAAAGATATTGACTATCTAGCTGATTTATGCCCATCATTATTTTATAGACTTTTATAAGATCATCCTTCAGCCCTCTATGCTCTAGCGAAAAAAAGTCCCAGTCTGTCCAGCCTCTCCTTATAACTCAAACCACCAAGTCCTGGTAGCGTTCTAGTAAATCTTTTCTGCACTCTTTCTAACTTAATAATATTGTTTCTATAATAGGTGGCCTCACCAATGTCTTGTACAACTCCAACAAGACTTCTCAATTCCTGTATTCAATATTCTGACTAATGAAACCAAGCATGCCGAATGTCTTCTTCTACCACTCTGTCCACCTGTGACTCCACTTTCAAGGAGCTATGAACCTTTACCCCAAGCTCTCTTTGTTCTGTAACTCTCCCCAACGCCCTACCATTAACTGAGCAAGTCCTACCCTCGTTCAATTTACCAAAATGCATTACCTCGCATTTATCTAATTTGAACTCCATCTGCCATTCGTCAATCCAGTGGCCCAATTGATTAAGATCCCTTTGCAATGCGAGATATCCTTCTTCACTGTCCACTATGCCACCAAACTTGATGTCATCTGCAAACTTACTAACCATGCCTCCTGTATTCTCATCCAAATCATTAATGTAAATGACAAATAACAGTGGACTCAGCATGGATCCCTGAGGCACACCGCTGGTAACAGGTCTCCAGTTTGAAAACAACCCTCTACAACCATCCTCTGGCTTATATCATCAAGCCAATTTTGTGTCCATTTTGCTACCTCACTGGATCCCATCAGATTTAATCTTATGCAACACCTATCATGCAGTACCTTGTCAAAGGCCTTGCTAAAATCCATGTAGACAACATCAACTGCACTACCCTCAGCTGCCTTCTTGGTTACCCCTTCAAAAAGCCCAATGAAATTTGTGAAATATGATTTTCCACTCACAAAGCCATGCTGGCTGCGCCTAATTAGTCCTTGCTCCTCTAAATGCCTGTAGATCCTGTTTCTCAAAATACCTTCCAACAACTTACCTACCAGAGATGTGAGGTTACTGGCTTATAGCTCCCAGGCTTTTCCCTGCAGCCCTGTTTAAACAAAGGTACAACATTTGCCACCCTCCAATTTCCTTCCTCAGATAAGAAGGCCAAAACTGCACACAATACTCCAGGTATACTCTCACCAAGGCCCTATGTAATTGCAACATGATATCCCTGCTCCTGTACTCGAATCCCCTTGCTATGAAAGCCAATATACCATTTGCCTTCTTTACCGCCTGCTGCACCTGCATGTTTACCTTCACTGACCGGTATACGAAGACAACCAGGTCTTATTCCACATTCCCCTCTCTTAATTTGCTGCCATTCAGGTATAATCTGTCTTCTATCTTTGCCACCAAAGTGGATAATCTCACGTTTATCCATAATCTACTGCATCTGCCATGCAATTGCCCACTCACTCAACTTGGCCAAATCACACTGAAACATCTCTGCATCCTCCTCACAGCGCACCCTCACACCCAGCTTTGTGTTATCTGACCTCCTGATCTATCCTAAGCATCAGGTAAATGAAGCTGTTCAACAGGATAAAAAGACCACAAGACAGAGGAGCAGATGTATGGCCATTTGGCCGATCGAGTCTGCTCTGCTCTTCAATGAGATCATGACTGATCTGATATAGTAATATTCAATGGCATAGTGGTTAGCACTGCTACCTCACAGCACCAGGGACTGGATTCAATTCCGACCTGGGGTGACTGTCTGTTTTGAGTCTGCATGCTTTCCCCGTGTTTGTGTGGGTTTCCTCTGGGTGCTCCGATTTCCTCCCGAAAGATGTGCAGGTTAGGTGGATTAGCCATGATAAATTGGACCTGAGTGTCCAAAGATTGAAAAGATACGAATTAGCGTGGGAAATGTGTGGGACGATGGGGCGAGGGCCTGGGTAAGATACTCTGTCAGATTCGACGGGTCAATTTGCCTCTTTCTGCACCATAGGGATTCTATGAACTTCACTTTCCCGACTTATCCACATAATCCTCTTCCCTAAACAGTCCAGCCTCTACAGCCCTCTGTGGTAAAGAATGCCACAGATTCACCAGTCTCTGAGAGAAGAAACTCCTCATCTCTGTCTTAAATGGGTGACCCCCTTACTTTGAGATTATGTACTCTGGTCTTAGACTTTCCTACAAGGGGAAATCAATCTCTTAGCACGTACCCTGTCAAGTCTCCTGAAAATCTTATATGTTTCAGTAATGTCATCTCTCAGTCTTCTAAATTTTTCAAAGACAAAAGTCAAAAAGATTACGTCATAATTTGGCAATAAATGCCAAAAAACAAGCCTGACAGATCAGTGTCTCAATCCGAGGAGCATTTGTTATAAGGTGGATGAATTAACCGCGCAGATAGTCATTAACGGATATGGTGTAATTGGGATCACAGAGATCTGGTTCCAGGGTAACCAGGGATGGGAATTCAACATCCAGGGGTATTCAATATTCAGGACAGATAAACAGAAAGTAAAAGCGGGTGAGGTAGTGTTGCTGGTTAAAGAGATTAATGCAATAGTAAGAAAGGACATTAGCCTGGACGATGTGGAGTCTGTATGAGTGGAGCTGAAAGGACAAAAAGAGCTGGTGGAAATTGTTGTATAGACCATCAAACAGTAGTAGTGAGGCTGAGGATGGCATCAAGCAGGAAATTAAGAGATGAGTGCAGTAAGGGTACAGCAGTTATCATGGGTGACTTCAATCTGCATATTGATTGGGCTCACCAAACTGGTAGCAATGCGATGGAGGAGGATTTCCTGGGATGTATAAGGGATGGTTTTCAAGACCAATATGTTGAGCAACTAGCGAGAGAAGAGGCCATCCTAGACTGGGTATTGTGTAATGAGAGAGGCTTAATTAGCAACTTTATGGAGCAAGATCTTTTGGGGAAGAGTGACCATATTATGGTAGAATTCTTCGTTAAGATGGAGAATGACACAGTTAAGTACAAGATTAGACTCAGGTCTTGAACTTGAGGAAAGCTAACTGTGATGGTATGAGACATGCATTGGCTTCTTTATATATTTGTTATATATTTGGCTTCTTTATATATTTGTTTTTACAAATATATAAAGAAGAGGAGGCTGGCTAGAGTGAATGTTGAACCCTTAGACGATGAGAGGGGGGATTTAGTGGTGGGAGATGAGGAAATGGCTGAGGCCTTAAATAAGTTTTTGGCTCTGTCACCACGGAGGAGGATGCGAACAGTTTGCCGGATATTAAAGATAGAAGGATGGTAGGAGTTGAGGGCCTGAATGCGATTACTGTCACTAGAGAGGTAGTGCTTGATAGACTAGCGGGACTGATGGTGGACAAGTCCCCAGGACCGGATGGAATGCATCCCAGGGTTCTGAAGGAAATGGCAGAGGTGATAGTAGATGCCTTAGTGATTATTTACCAATCTTCGCTGGATTCCGGGGAAATACTGGAAGATTGGAAAACGGCTAATGTTACGCCGCTGTTTAAAAAAGGTAGCAGGCAAAAAGCAGGGAATTATAGGCCAGTTAGTTTAATGTCTGTTGTTGGAAAAATGCTTGAATCCGTCGTCAAAGAAGAAATAGCGAGGCACCTGGAGAAGAATCGTTTGATAGAGCAGATGCAGCACGGATTCGTTAAGGGGAAGTCGCGTTTGACGAATTTATTGGATTTCTATGAGGATGTGACTAGTGCGGTAGACAGAGGGGAACTGGTGGATGTGGTGTTTCTCGATTCTCAAAAGGCATTTGATAAGGTGCCGCACAAAAGGTTGCTTCAGAAGGTTAGGGGGCATGGAGTTGGGGGTAAGGTGTTAGCGTGGATAGAGGATTAGTTGTCTAATAGGAGGCAGAGAGTTGGTATCAATGGGTGCTATTCTGATTGGCGGTTGGTGACTATTGGAGTGCCACAGGGATCGGTGCTGGGGCCTCAGCTATTTACCATTTATATAGATGATCTAGAGGAGGGGGCTGAGTGTAGGGTAACGAAATTTGCTGAAGACACAAAGATGAGTGGAAAAGCAAATTGTGCGAAGGGTGTGGAAAGTCTGCAGAGGGATCTGGATAGGCTGAGCGAGTGGGCGAGTACCTGGCAGATGGAGTACAATGTTAGCAAGTGTGAGGTTATCCACGTTGGCAGAAATAATAGTAGGAGGGATTACTATTTAAAGGGCAAAACGCTGCAGCATGCTACGGTGCAGAGGGACCTGGGGGTCCTTGTGCATGAGTCACAAAAACCAAGTCTGCAGGTGCAGCAGGTGACCAAGAAGGCGAATGGAATGCTGGCCTTTGTAGTGAGGGGGATAGAATATAAAAACAGGGAGGTCTTGCTGCAACTGTACGGGGTACTGGTGAGGCCGCAGCTGGAGTACTGTGTGCAGTTTTGGTCGACACATTTGTGCAAGGATATTTTGGCCTTGGAGGGAGTGCAGAGGAGGTTCACTAGGCTGATACCAGAGATGACGGTGTTGGACTATGAAGAGAGACTGAATAGATTGGGTCTGTACTCGTTGGAGTTTAGAAGGATGAGGGGGGATCTTATAGAGACGTATAAGATAATGAAAGGGATGGATAGGGTAGAGAAAGAGAGATTCTTCTCGCTCAGAAAGGACAGCAGGACTAGAGGGCACAGCCTCAAGATAAGAGGGGGACAGTTTAGAACGGAGTTGAGGAGGAACTTCTTCACTCAAAGGGTGGTGAATCTCTGGAATTCTCTGCCCGTTGAAGTGGTGGAAGCTACCTCGCCAAATATATTTAAGTCACGGGTAGATAGGTTTTTGACAGACAAGGGAATTAAGGGTTATGGGGAGAAAGCGGAAAAGTGGAACTGATCCACTTCAGATCAGCCATGATCTTATTGAATGGCGGAGCAGGCTCGAAGGGCTAGATGGCCTACTCCTGCTCCTATTTCTTATGTTCCTATGTAGAACAAGCTGGCAAAGGATAGCTAAGGGATTGACAGCATATAGGCAATGGCAGACATTTAAAGAACACATAGATTAACTTCAACAACTACATCCTTGTCTGGCATAAGAGTAAAATGGGGAAGGTGGCTCATCCATGGCTAACAAGGAAATCAGGAATAGTGTTAAAGCCAAGGAGGAGGCAGATAAATTGGCCAGCAAAAGCAGCAAACCTGAGGAGTGGGAGAAATGTAAAACGTAGCAGAGGAGGACAAAGAATTTAGGAGAAAATGGAATACGAGAGTAGTAACCCTCCCCTTCCCCCCCTCCACTTCCCCCCTGTCCCCCTCCCCTTCCCCGCCCCCTCCCCTCCCCCCATTCAGCCCGCCTCCCTCCCCCCTCCCCCCTTCACCATGCCCCATTCCTCTCCCTCCCACTGTCCCCTCCCCTCCCTTCCCCCCTGCCACCCCTCCCCTCCCCCCTCCCCCCGCCCACCCCGACCCCTCCCCACCGCTCCCCTCCCTCCTCGCCCCCATCCCCTCCCTGCCCCCCCACTCCCTCCCACTACCCTCCCCCCACCCATTCCCTCCCTCCTCCCCTGCCCCCCCACCCTCCCCCTCCGTCCTGCCTCTCCTCCCTCCCATCACCCCCACCCCCCTCCCCTCCATCCCACCTGCCCCCACACCCTCCGCCCTCTCCCCCCACGCCCCCTCCCCTCCCCCTCCATGTCCCCTCTCCTACCCCCTCCCCATCCTCCACATGCCCCCTCCAACATGCCCCCCCTCCCCCATGCCCTTCCACTTCCCCACGCCCCCTCCCCTCCCCCATCCCCTACCCTCCCACCGCCCCATCCCCTACGCTCCCTCCCCTACCCCTCCCTTCCTCCCCGCCCCTCCCCCACACCCCTCCACTTCCCCACACCCCCTCCCCTCCTCCATCCCCTACCCTCCCACCGCCCCCTCCCCTACACTCCCTCCGCCCCCTCCCCTCCCCCACCCCTCTCTTCCTCCCTGCCCCTCCCCCAACGCCCCTCCCCCCAGCCCCCCTTCCCCCGCACCAACCTCCCCCCCCACCCTGCCCCCACACCCCTCCCCCCTCCCAGCCCCCTACCCTCCTCCCATGCCCCTACCCCTCCCTCCCCCCACGCCCCTCCCCGTCCCTCCACACCCCCTCCCCCGCACCCCTCCCCTCCCCCACACTCCTCCCCCTCCCTCCCAACTCCATGACGCTCCCCGCACCCCCCTCCCCTCCCACCCAACTTCACCCCCACCCGTCCCTCCCCGCTACCCCTCCCCATCTCCTCCGCGCACTCCTCCCCGCATCTCCATCCCTCCCCCCTCGCCCTCCCCCCCAACATCTCCTTCCCTCACCCTCCCCCCTCGCCCTCCCCCCATCTCCTCGCCTCCCCTCCCTCTTCCCCCAATCCCCTCCCCTCCTCCCCTCCCCCTCCCCTCCCCCCCTATCTCCTCCCCTCCCCCTCATCTCCTCCCCTCCCCTCCCCCTCCCCCTCCCCCTCATCTCCTCCCCTCCCCTCCCCCTCATCTCCTCCCCTCCCCTCCCCCTCCTCCCCTCCCCCTCATCTCCTCCCCTCCCCCTCATCTCCTCCCCTCCCCCTCATCTCCTCCCTCCCCCTCCCCCTCATCTCCTCCCCTCCCCCTCATCTCCTCCCCTCCCCCTCATCTCCTCCCCTCCCCTCCCCCCCCTCATCTCCTCCCCTCCCCTCCCCCTCATCTCCTCCCCTCCCCCTCCCCCTCATCTCCTCCCCTCCCCCTCATCTCCTCCCCTCCCCCTCATCTCCTCTCCTCCCCTCCCCCCCCTCATCTCCTCCCCTCCCCTCCCCCTCATCTCCTCCCCTCCCCCCCTCATCTCCTCCCCTCCCCCTCATCTCCTCCCCTCCCCCTCATCTCCTCCCCTCCCCCTCCCCCTCATCTCCTCCCCTCCCCCTCATCTCCTCCCCTCCCCTCCCCCTCATCTCCTCCCCTCCCCCTCATCTCCTCCCCTCCCCCTCATCTCCTCCCCTCCCCTCCCCTCCCCCTCTCCCTCCCCCTCCCCCTCATCTCCTCCCCTCCCCCTCATCTCCTCCCCTCCCCCCCTCATCTCCTCCCCTCCCCCTCATCTCCTCCCCTCCCCTCCCCTCATCTCCTCCCCTCCCCCCTCCCCTCCCCCTCATCTCCTCCCCTCCCCTCCCCCCTCATCTCCTCCCCTCCCCCTCCCCCTCATCTCCTCCCCTCCCCCTCATCTCCTCCCCTCCCCCTCATCTCCTCCCCTCCCCCCTCATCTCCTCCCCTCCCCCTCTCTCCTCCCCTCCCCCTCATCTCCTCCCCTCCCCCTCATCTCCTCCCCTCCCCCCCTCATCTCCTCCCTCCCTCCCCCTCATCTCCTCCCCTCCCCCTCATCTCCTCCCTCCCCTCCCCTCATCTCCTCCCCTCCCCCTCTCATCTCCCTCCCCTCCCCCTCCCCTCATCTCCTCCCCTCCCCCTCCCCCTCATCTCCTCCCCTCCCCCTCATCTCCTCCCCTCCCCCTCATCTCCTCCCCTCCCCCTCATCTCCTCCCCTCCCCCTCCCCCTCATCTCCTCCCCTCCCCTCCCCCTCATCTCCTCCCCTCCCCCTCATCTCCTCCCCTCCCTCATCTCCTCCCCTCCCCCTCATCTCCTCCCCTCCCCCTCATCTCCCTCCCCTCCCCCTCCCCCTCATCTCCTCCCCTCCCCCTCCCCCTCCCCCTCATCTCCTCCCCCCTCCCCCTCCCCCTCATCTCCTCCCCTCCCCCTCCCCCTCATCTCCTCCCCTCCCCCTCATCTCCTCCCCTCCCCTCCCCCTCATCTCCTCCCCTCCCCCTCATCTCCTCCCCTCCCCTCCCCCTCATCTCCTCCCCTCCCCCCTCATCTCCTCCCCTCCCCTCCCCCTCATCTCCTCCCCTCCCCCTCCCCCTCATCTCCTCCCCTCCCCCTCCCCCTCATCTCCTCCCCTCCCCTCATCTCCTCCCCTCCCCTCCCCCTCCCCTCATCTCCTCCCCTCCCCCCTCCCCCTCATCTCCTCCCCTCCCCCTCCCCCTCATCTCCTCCCCTCCCCCTCCCCCTCATCTCGTCCCCTCCCCCTCATCTCCTCCCCTCCCTCCCCCTCCCCCTCATCTCCTCCCCTCCCCTCCCCCTCATCTCCTCCCCTCCCCTCCCCCTCATCTCCTCCCCTCCCCTCCCCCTCATCTCCTCCCCTCCCCTCATCTCCTCCCCTCCCCCTCATCTCCTCCCCTCCCCCTCATCTC
>NW_027650351.1:0-101160 GCF_965287045.1 Carcharhinus amblyrhynchos
CGCCCTCCTTCCTCCTCCTCCCCCCCCCCGCCCTCCTTCCTCCTCCTCCTCCCCCCGCCCTCCTTCCTCCTCCTCCTCCCCCCGCCCTCCTTCCTCCTCCTCCTCCCCCCGCCCTCCTTCCTCCTCCTCCTCCCCCCGCCCTCCTTCCTCCTCCTCCCCCCCCCGCCCTCCTTCCTCCTCCTCCCCCCCCCCGCCCTCCCTCCTCCTCCTCCCCCCCGCCCTCCTTCCTCCTCCTCCTCCCCCCCCGCCCTCCTTCCTCCTCCTCCCCCCCCGCCCTCCTTCCTCCTCCTCCTCCCCCCCCGCCCTCCTTCCTCCTCCTCTCCCCCCCGCCCTCCTTCCTCCTCCTCCTCCCCCCCGCCCTCCTTCCTCCTCCTCCTCCCCCCCCGCCCTCCTTCCTCCTCCTCCTCCCCCCCCGCCCTCCTTCCTCCTCCTCCCCCCCCCGCCCTCCTTCCTCCTCCTCCTCCCCCCCCGCCCTCCTTCCTCCCTCCTCCTCCCCCCCGCCCTCCTTCCTCCTCCTCCTCCCCCCCCGCCCTCCTTCCTCCTCCTCCCCCCCGCCCTCCTTCCTCCTCCTCCTCCCCCCCCGCCCTCCTTCCTCCTCCTCCTCCCCCCCCGCCCTCCTTCCTCCTCCTCCTCCCCCCCCGCCCTCCTTCCTCCTCCTCCTCCCCCCCGCCCTCCTTCCTCCTCCTCCTCCCCCCCCGCCCTCCTTCCTCCTCCTCCTCCCCCCCGCCCTCCTTCCTCCTCCTCCTCCCCCCCGCCCCTCCTTCCTCCTCCTCCTCCCCCCCCGCCCTCCTTCCTCCTCCTCCTCCCCCCCCGCCCTCCTTCCTCCTCCTCCCCCCCCCGCCCTCCTTCCTCCTCCTCCTCCCCCCCCGCCCTCCTTCCTCCTCCTCCTCCCCCCCGCCCTCCTTCCTCCTCCTCCTCCCCCCCGCCCTCCTTCCTCCTCCTCCTCCCCCCCCGCCCTCCTTCTTCCTCCTCCTCCCCCCCGCCCTCCTTCCTCCTCCTCCCCCCCCGCCCTCCTTCTTCCTCCTCCTCCCCCCCGCCCTCCTTCCTCCTCCTCCTCCCCCCCGCCCTCCTTCCTCCTCCTCCTCCCCCCCCCGCCCTCCTTCCTCCTCCTCCTCCCCCCCCGCCCTCCTTCCTCCTCCTCCTCCCCCCCCGCCCTCCTTCCTCCTCCTCCTCCCCCCCCGCCCTCCTTCCTCCTCCTCCTCCCCCCCCGCCCTCCTTCCTCCTCCTCCTCCCCCCCGCCCTCCTTCCTCCTCCTCCTCCCCCCCCCGCCCTCCTTCCTCCTCCTCCTCCCCCCCCGCCCTCCTTCCTCCTCCTCCTCCCCCCCGCCCTCCTTCCTCCTCCTCCTCCCCCCCCGCCCTCCTTCCTCCTCCTCCTCCCCCCCCCGCCCTCCTTCCTCCTCCTCCTCCCCCCCCGCCCTCCTTCCTCCTCCTCCTCCCCCCCCCGCCCTCCTTCCTCCTCCTCCCCCCCCCCGCCCTCCTTCCTCCTCCTCCCCCCCCCGCCCTCCTTCCTCCTCCTCCTCCCCCCCCGCCCTCCTTCCTCCTCCTCCTCCCCCCCCCGCCCTCCTTCCTCCTCCTCCTCCCCCCCCCCGCCCTCCTTCCTCCTCCTCCTCCCCCCCCCGCCCTCCTTCCTCCTCCTCCTCCCCCCCCCCGCCCTCCTTCCTCCTCCTCCTGACCCTTAGAGTTAGCCAGTCTAGGGGGGTGGATGTCACTTGCACCCCATTGACAATGGCACCCTCTCTCCCCTTTATGAGCCTCAGCGTCCGTAGCTCAGGGGCCAGCTCATTTACCCTGAGCTGGAGCTCCTCCAGCAACCTGCACTTACTGCAGACATGGTCACTGGGAAGGACCCTGGGGTCCACCAGTTCCCACGTCATACAGAAGGATACAGAGATGATTCAGTGTGATTTGGACAGGCTGAGTGTGTGGGTATCTGCATGGCAGGTGCAGTATAACGTGAATAAATGTGAGATCATCCACTTTGGTAACAATAATAGGAAGACATTATTATTTGAATGGGTGTAAATTGAGAGATGGGGATATTCAGCGAGACCTTGGAGTCCTCGTGTATCAGTCACTGAAAGTAAGCGTGCAGACACAGCAGGCAGTAAAGAAGGCAAATGGCTACAGACACTGAGGCTCATCAGGGGGAGAGAGGGTGCCCCTAGACTGGCTAAATCTAAGGGTCAGGGACAAAAGGGGGCTGCTGGGAGGAGGAGGAAGGGGGGTGAGGAGCGGAGGCCTCAGCCTCTTAATCTGCATAACAGGTTTGAGGTTCTTGCTTCCACTCTGGAAGAGGACGAGGCAGGTGAGGTTGGTGAGCAAACTGCACACGGTACAGTGATGCAGCAGGACATAGGCAAAGAGAAGGGGAAAAGGAACGTAGTAGTGATTGGAGATAGTGGGGTGAAGAGTATTGACACTGTCCTTTGTCACAATGACAAAGTGCACAGAAGGGTGTGTTGTCTGCCTGGTGCTCGGGTACAGGATGTCACAGCTGGGCTGCAGAGGAACCTGGAGTGGGAGGGTGAGAACCCGGTCGTTGTAGCACATGTGGGTGCCGGCGACGTAGGCAAAGTGCGGACTGAGGATCTGCGGAGGGAGTATGAGAAGCTGGGAATGGAATTAAAAAGTAGAACCGACAAGGTGGTCGTCTCTGGGCTACTGCCTGAACTGAGTGCAGACGGGCGTAGGGTTGACAGGATAAAGGAAGTGAATGGGTGGCTCAGGGATTGGTGTGGGAGGAATGGGTTCGAATTTATGGGGCATTGGCACCAGTATTGGGGTAGGTGGGACTTGTTCGGGCGGGATGGGGTTGGTCTGAATCGTGCTGGGACCAGAGTGTTGGCGAATCGAGTAAAGAGGACTGTAGACAGGGCTTTAAACTAATTGGGGGGGGGGAGGGTGCGAGGGTAGGTGACGCTACGAGGTCTAAAGTTAAGGATAGGGTACAGGTAAGGGAAGAGGCCGAGGATGTCCCAATTGGTGGCGTTACGGCAAATAGGGTCCAGGTGAAGGCTGGGATGAAAGCGCTTTATCTGAATGCACGAAGCATTCGGAATAAAGTGGATGAGCTGGTGGCGCAGATCGACACAAATGGATACGATCTGGTGGCCATTACAGAGACGTGGCTGCAAGGTGACAGGGACTGGGAGATGAATGTACAGGGCTATCAAGTGTTTAGGAAGGACAGGCAGGAGGAAAGAGGGGGTGGCGTAGCTCTGCTGATTAAGGATAGTATCAAGGTGGTAGCAAGGGATGATATCGGAGCCAAAGAGCAGAACGTGGAATCGTTGTGGGTGGAGATTAGGAACAGCAAAGGGAGGAAGACGCTGGTGGGTGTCGTCTATAGGCCCCCGAATAATGATCTGGAGGTGGGGCGGGCTGTTAACACGCAAATAAGTGCGGCGTGCAGGAATGGGACGGCAGTAGTTATGGGAGATTTCAATCTACATATTGATTGGTCGACCCATGTTGGACGAGGTGGGCTCGAGGAGGAGTTCTTGGAATGCTGCCGGGATAATTTCCTTGAACAGTGTGTGTTGGAGCCGACGAGGGAGCAAGCTATCTTGGATCTGGTGCTATGTAATGAGGCGGGTAGAATTAGGGACCTTGCAGTGAAGGATCCTCTTGGAGAGAGTGATCATTGTATGGTGGAGTTTCTGGTGCAGATGGAGGAGGAGAAAGTGGGTTCCCGGACGCGCGTCCTTTGTTTGAATAGAGGGGAGTATGGTAGGATGAGAGAAGAATTAGCGAATGTGGACTGGGGGAATGTGTTGGAAGGTAGGTCTGCTGAGGAGCAGTGGAGGATCTTTAAGGAGATCTTTCTTGGTGCTCAGCAGAAATTTATTCCGATGGTTAAAAAGGACAGTAGGAAGAGAGGTAATAAGCCGTGGATAACGAAGGAGGTGAAGGAAAGTGTTAAACTAAAAGCAGAGGAATTTAGAGTAGCTAAGAGCAGTGGGCGAGAAGAGGATTGGGAAAGGTTTAAATGTCAACAAAGATTGACAAAGAAGTTGATAAAGGAGGGTAGGAGAAGCTATGAGGCTGGGCTAGCACTTAATATAAAAAAGGATAGCAAGAGTTTTTATAAATATATAAAAAGGAAGAGGCTGGCTAGGGTGAACGTTGGTCCTTTAGAGGATGAGAAAGGGGAGCTAGTGGTAGGGGATGGGGATATGGCGAAGGTCTTGAATAACTTTTTTGTTTCTGTCTTCACGGAGGAGGACGTGAATAATTTGCCGGGTGTTAGCGATGGAAAGGTGGTAGGAATGGAGGGTCTTAATGACATTACTGTTACTAGAGAGGTGGTGCTCGACAGACTGGAGGGGCTGATTGTGGACAAGTCCCCAGGACCGGATGGAATGCATCCGAGGGTTCTGAAAGAAATGGCGGAGGTGATAGTGGATGCCTTGGTGGTTATTTTCCAGACGTCGCTGGATTCTGGGGAAGTGCCGGAAGATTGGAAAACGGCTAATGTTACGCCGTTGTTTAAGAAGGGTGCCAGGCAAAAGGCGGGGAATTATAGGCCGGTTAGTTTAACGTCTGTGGTAGGTAAAATGTTAGAATCTGTCATTAAGCAGGAAATTGCGAGGCATCTTGAAGGGAATTGCTTGATAGGGCGGACGCAACACGGTTTCATTAAAGGGAAGTCGTGTCTGACAAATTTACTGGAGTTCTATGAGGATGTGTCTAGGGCAGTGGATAGAGGAGAGCCGGTGGATGTGGTCTTTCTGGATTTTCAGAAGGCGTTTGACAAGGTACCTCACAAGAGGTTATTGCAGAAGGTCAGGGGACATGGAGTTGGGGGTAGGGTGTTAGCGTGGATAGAGGATTGGTTGTCAAATAGGAGGCAGAGAGTGGGGGTCAATGGGTGCTATTCGGATTGGCGGATGGTGACTAGTGGGGTGCCCCAGGGGTCAGTGCTGGGGCCTCAGCTATTTACCATTTATATAGATGATCTGGAGGAGGGAACCGAGTGCAGGGTGTCGAAATTTGCTGATGACACCAAGATTGGGGGAAGGGCAAATTGTGCGGAGGGTGTGGAGAGTCTGCAGAAGGATCTAGATAGGCTGGGCGAATGGGCCAGGAAATGGCAAATGGAATTTAATGTTGGCAAGTGTGAGGTGGTCCACTTTGGTAGGAAGAATGGTAGGAAGGACTATTACTTACGTGGCGAAAAACTGCAGCAGGCGACGGTGCAGAGGGACCTCGGGGTCCTTGTGCATGAGTCGCAAAAACCCAGCTTGCAGGTGCAGCAGGTGGTCAGGAAGGCGAATGGGATGCTGGCCTTCATAGCGAGGGGGATTGAATATAAAAGTAGGGAGGTCTTGCTGCAGCTGTATAGGGCATTGGTGAGGCCGCAGCTGGAGTACTGTGTGCAGTTTTGGGCGCCGCACCTGCGCAAGGATATTTTGGCCCTGGAGGGAGTGCAGAGGAGGTTTACTAGGCTGATACCGGAGTTGAGGGGATTGAGCTGTGAGGAGAGGCTGAATAAACTAGGCTTGTACTCGTTAGAGTTTAGAAGAATGAGGGGAGATCTCATTGAGACGTATAAGATGATGAATGGGATGGATAGGATAGAGGTGGAGAGACTCTTCCCGCTCAAAAAAGACAGTAGGACTAGGGGGCACAGCCTCAAGATAAAGGGGAGGCGGTTTAGAACGGAGTTGAGGAGGAACTTCTTCACTCAAAGGGTGGTGAATCTCTGGAATTCTCTGCCCGTTGAAGTGGTGGAGGCTGCCTCGCTAAATATTTTTAAGAAGCGGGTTGATGGGTTTTTGATAAGAGAGGGGATTAAGGGTTATGGGGAGAGGGCGGGAAAGTGGAACTGAGCCACAACAGATCAGCCATGATCTTATTGAATGGCGGGGCAGGCTCGAAGGGCTAGATGGCCTACTCCTGCTCCTATTTCTTATGTTCTTATGTATGTTGCCCTTCATAGCGAGAGGATTTGAGTATAGGGATAGGGATGTTTTGCTGCAATTGTACAGGGCGTTGGTGAGGCCACACCTGGAGTATTGTGTGCAGTTTTGGTCTCCTTATCTGAGGAAGGATGTCCTTGCTATAGAGGGAGTGCAGCGAGGGTTTACCAGGCTGATTCCTGGGATGGCAGGTCTGTCATATGAGGAGAGACTGAGTCGATTAGGATTATATTCACTGGAGTTTAGAAGAGTGAGAGGGATCTCATAGAATCTTATAAAATTCACACAGGATTAGACAGGGTAGATTCAGAAAGGAGGATCTTATAGAACTGAGATGAGGTGAAATTTCTTCACCCAGAGGGTGGTGAATGTGTGGAATTCACTCCCACAGAAAGTAGTTGAGGTCAAAACGTTGTCTGATTTCAAGAAGAAATTCGATATCACTCTTGGGGTTAAAGGGATTGAGGGATATAAGAGGAAGGGGGATCAGGATGTTGAATTCGATAATCAAAATGAATGGCAGAGTAGGCTTGAGGGGCCGAATGGCCTATTCCTGTTTCTAGTTTCTATGTACCTACGAGGGTGAGAAGCTGAGAGATTGCCAGCAACAAAGTGGGGGTGACCGAAAGGGAGTTGGTGCAAGATTGTGTTTGAGTGTGGCAGTTTTGGAGGATTTGGAAGAGCAGCTAGTTTAATAGTAGATGAGATGGGGCTGTGGGAGAGAGACAGTGCCCGTGATATTGTATGTGTGGCTGGCCTGTGTTTATCTACAATGGGGTGAGTGTTTCTGAGCTGCAGTACAGCTGTGTTTACAGAACTGGCATCTGTACGTGTCTGCTCGCAATTAAACTCTGAGCGCTGGAATCATTTCAGCTAGCATTTGCACTCCTCCCTAAACACATCTGAAAGGGAGTTGTAGTTGTTTGCACCCTCTCTTGTTCTGCCAAGACCACAAGGCAGCATGTGCAGCAGAGTTAAAAGGGAAAGGATAAAAAGCTGAGTTAAATCAGAACAGTTGAGGGGAAACTGAAGACAGATGAGGAGTAGATTCAGCTCTTGAGCCAAGATGGAATTGGAGTTTGTGTGAGGTGTGGCACTTGGAGGGAGGTGGTGGTTTAGGAAGCGGGGTCACTTTGCTGGTGTAAGTTACAAGGACCAGGCTGTGATTTCCACCTGTGACCTCGAGGTTGAAAGTTGATGTCTCAGCTCCTGGGGTTTGCTTTTTCCTCTGGTATTTAGAAACAGGTTATAGTGGAACTTGCAGCTTTCCAAAAATGCAAATTAATTGAAAAGAAAAATCCAAGAGAAAGGGCTTTTTGTGGGGTAAATACAATATTGATTGAATTTTCCTGATGGGACGGACACAGACTATTAGCAGAATAAGGGCACAGAATCATACAGCATAACTAGCCAGCCGGAGGGAGCACAGCTGTATTAAGTTTCAAGGGAGTAAGGTCAGATTGGATGGTTTCTACTTTAATGCCAGGAGTATTGCATGTTATATGGATGAGTTGAGGACAATGATTGACATGTGGAAGTGTCATATAGTAATCATCACAGAGACCTGTTTAAAGGAAGGACATGGTTGGCAGCTCAACATACTGGGATATAGAATCTTCAGGGGAGGAGGTAAGAGGAAGAGGAGAGTTGTCAGGGAGTTAGAAGGGCAAAAAGAGGTCATGAAATGTCCTTGGCAGACAGGACTAAGGAGAATCCCAAGGCATTTTGTTCATACATTATGAACAAGATGGTTGTCAGGGAAAAAATCGGACCTCTCAGGGACAAAGGAGGGGAATTATGCTTAGAGCCCAAGGAAGTAGGTGAGATCCTAAACGAATACTTTGCATCAGTATTCACAAAGGAGAGGGACGTGTTGACTGGGAGTCTCTGAGGGATGTGTTGACCCGTAGGAGAAAATCTCAATTACAAGAGAGGAAGGGTTTGGCTTTTTAGGGAACATTAAGACAGACAAATCCCCAGGGCCTGATGGCATCTATCCTAGACTGCTCAGGGAGACGAGATGAAATTGCTGGGCCTCTAACAGAAATCTTTGTCTCTTCACTGGACACAGGTGAGGTCCAGAGGATTGGTCCCGTTATTTAAGAAGGGTAGCAGGGATAACCCAGGTAATTATAGGCCGGTGAGCTTGATGTCCGTGGTAGGGAAATTGTTGGAGAGGATTCTTAGAGATAGGATGAATGCACATTTAGAATGGAATAATCTCATTAGCGATAGACAGCGTGGTTTTATAAGAGGAAGGTCATGCCTCACAAATTTGGTTGAGTTTTTTGAAGAGGTGACAAAAACAATTGATGAGGGAAGGGCCGTGAATGTCGTCTATATGGATTTTAGTAAAGCGTTTGACAAAGTCCCTCATGGCAGGTTGGTGCAAAAGGTTAAATCTCACAGGATAAAAGGAGAGCTAGCTAGATGGGTGGAGAACTGGCCTGGCCATAGAAGACAGAGGGTAGCAGTGGAAGGGTCTTTTTCCAGCTGGAGGCCTGTGTTCCGCAGGGCTCTGTACTGGAACCTCTGCTGTTTGTGATTTATATAAATGATTTGGAAGAAGGTGTAACTGGTCTGATCAGTAAGTTTGTGGATGACACAAAGATGGCTGGACTTGCGGATAGTGATGAACATTGTCAGAGAATACAGCAGGATATAGATAGACTGGAAAATTGGGCAGAGAAATGGCAGATGGAATTTAATCCAGATAAATGCGAAATGATGCATTTTGGTAGAACTAATATAGGGAGGAGCTGTACAATAAATGGTAGAACCATCAGGGGTATAGACACACAGAGGGACCGGGGTGTGCAAGTCCACAGATCCTTAAAAGTGGCATCACAGGTGGTGAAGAAGGCATATGGCATGCTTGCCTTTATAGGATGGGGCATAGAGTATAAAAGTTGGTGTATGATGTTGCCGTTACATAGAATGTTGGTTAGGCCACATTTGGAATACTGCGTCCAGTTCTGGTCACCACAGTACCAAAAGGATGTGGAGGCTTTGGAGAGAGTGCAGAGGAGGTTTACCAGGATGTTGCCTGGTAAACCTGGGTCTTAGCTATGAGGAGAGATTGAGTAAACTGGGGTTGTTCCCCCTGGAAAGACGGAGGATGAGGGGCGACCTAATAGAGGTATATAAAATTATGAAGGGTATAGATAGGGTGAACTGTGGGAAACTTTTTGTCAGGTCAGAGGTGACAAACACGAGGGGTCACAGGTTCAAGGTGAGGGGGGCGAGGTTTAACTCAGATGTCAGAGGGATGTATTTTACACAGAGGGTGGTGGGGGCCTGGAATGCACTGCCAAGCAAGGTGATAGAAGCGGACACACTGGGATTGTTCAAGACTTATTTGGATAGCCACATGAACAGACTGGGAATGGAGGGATACAAATGAATGGTCTAGTTGAGCACATGAGCAGTGCAGGCTTGGGGGGCTGAAGGGCCTGTTTCCTGTGCTGTATTGATCTTTGTTCTTGTTCATTTAGTTAAGGAGTCAGTTACTGCAGTAAGGAGAGATGATACTTTGGAGGGGGCATCAAATAAAGTTTTGTGGGTAGAGTTTAGGAATAAAAAAGTGCCAAGCACATTGTTAGGGGTTTATTATAGACCCTCAGAGAATCAAAGGGATGTTGAGGAGCAAATCTATGCTCAGATTGTGGAGGTGTGTAAAAACAATAACAATAGGATTATTATATTCGCTGATTTCAACTTTCCCAATGTCAGCTGGGATACACACAGTGTTAAGGGTTTGGATGGAGTAGATTTCTTGAAATGTGTACAGGAGAAATTTTTAGATCAATATGTGGAGAGTCCAACAAGGGCAGGAGCTGGGCTGGACCTGATTGTGGGGAATGAAGCTGGACAGGTGGTTGAGGTGGTGTTGGGGGAAGTTTTGGATTGGGGAGAGCTGGCTTTAGTAAAATAAGACAGGATCTAGCCGAGGTGGACTGGAAACTAGTGAAAAAATCTCCAGAAGAGCAGTGGGAGGCATTCAAAAATGAAATGGGTAGGGTGCAAGCCCAGCATGTTTCCACTTGGGTGATGGGAGTAAAAGACCAGAGAACCATGGGTGATCAGAGATATTCAAGATGCAATGAGAAGGAAAAGGAAGGCTTTTAAAAAGGGCAAAGGGAGCAAATCAGTGGAGGCATTAGCGAGATATAGAAAGTGCAGGGTGGAGCTTAAAGCAATTAGGAATGCAAAGAAGGGATATGAGAAAGGTCTGGCTGGTAAAAGTAAGGAAAATCCCAAGATATTCTATAAGTATATCAATGGGAAGAGGATAACAGGGAAAGTGTGGGGCCCATTAGGGACCAAAGGGGCAATCTGTGGGTGGAGCCAGAGGACATTAATAGAGTTTTGAATGAATACTTCACATCCGTCTTCACCCAGGAGAATGAGGATGATGAAATGGATTTCAGGGAGAGAGACTGTGAGGTTCTTGAGTAAATTGACATAGGGAAGGACAAGGTATTGGAGGTGTTGCAGCCTGAAAAGTGGATAAATCTCCAGGTCCGGATGGATAGTGTCCAAGGTTGTTGTGGGGGCAAGGGAGGAGATTGCAGGGGCTCTGACCCAAATTTTCCACTCTTTGTAGCCATGGGAGAGGTGCCAGATGACTGGAGAACAGTTAATGTGGTTCTGCTATTTAAGAAGGATTGTAGAGATAAACTGGGGAAACTATAGACCAGTGAGTCTCACGTCAGTGATAAAGAATATTAGAGAAAATTCTGAAGGAGAGCATTCCTGTCCACTTGAAGAGGCAAAGCTTAATCAGGGATAGTCAGCATGGCTTCATCAGAGGGAGGTCATGCCTAATAAATTTTATTGAATTTTTTGAGAAGGTGAGTAGATGAGGGTGGTGCAGCCAATGTAGTTGATATGGATTTCAGCAAAGCCTTTGACGAGGTCCCACATGGGAGACTTGTAAAGATGGTAAATTAGAGTTACAGTGGTTTAAGCATGGAAACAGGCCCTTTGGCCCAACTTGTCCATGCTGCCCTTATTTTGAATCACTAAGCTAGTCCCAATTGCCTACATTTGGCCCATATCCCTTAATACCCACCTTACCCATGTAACTACCTCAATGCTTTTTAAAAGACAGAATTGTACTTGCCCCTACTACTGCCTCTGGCAGCTTATTCCAGACACTCTCCACCCTCCGTGTGGAAAATATTGCCCTTGGCCCTTTTGGGGGGTAAATTTGTGAAGGTTATGCGGAGTGGTTTAAACTGATTCAGAGGGGGGGTGGGATCCTGAGTAGAGGGGGTGAAAGTGAGGGGGGCATAGATGGGGACTGCAATGCACGGCATTGTGGGGGTGGGGCGGAGCAGGGTTTGAAATGCGTATACTTTAATGCGAGGAGTATTCGCAATAAAGTGGATGAACTTGCAGCGTGGACCAGTACCTGGGACTTTGATGTTGTGGCCATTTCAGAGACTTGGATAGAGCAGGGTCAGGAATGGATGTTGCAGGTCCCGGGGTACAAATGCTTTAGTCGGAGTAGAGAAGGAGGTAGAAGGGGGGGTGGGGTAGCATTATTGGTCAAGGACTGTATCACAGTGTCAGAGAGGAACTTTGATGAGGACTTGTCTGTTGAGGTAGTATGGGCGGAGATTAGAAATAGGAGAGGAGAGGTCACCCTGTTGGGAGTCTTTTATAGACCTCCAAAAAGTTCTAGAGAGGTTGAGGAAAGGATTGCGGAGACGATCCTTGTTAGGAGTGAAAGTAATAGGGTAATTGTTATGGGGGACTTTAACTTTACTTATGTTGATTGGAATTGCTATAGCTCTAGCTCGTTAGAGGGGTCAGTTTTTGTTCAAAGTGTGCAGGAAGGTTTTTTGACTCAGTATGTAGATAGGCCGACTAGAGGTGAGGCTATATTGGATTTGGTGCTGGGTAATGAGCCAGACCAGGTGCTAGACTTGGAAATTGGTGTGCATTTTGGTGATAGTGACCACAATTCGGTTACGTTCACCTTAGTGATGGAAAGGGATAGGCATGAACCTCGGGTCAGTAGTTTCAGCTGGGGGAAGGGTAATTATGAGGCTATTAGGAGAGAATTAGGAAGCATTGGTTGGACTAGGAGATTACAGGGACTGGGAACGTCCGAGATGTGGAGATTTTTCAAGGAGCAGCTACTGCGGGTCTGTGATAGGTATATCCCTGTCAGGCAAGGAGGATTTGGTAGGCCCAGGGAACCGTGGTGCACTAAAAAAGTTGATTCGTTGGTTAGGAAGAAAAAGGAGGCTTATGTTTGGATGAGGCTTGAGGGCTCAGATAGTGCATTAGAAAGTTTTAGATTGGCTAGGAGGGAGTTGAAGAGGGAGTTAAGAAGGGCTAAAAGAGGACATGAGATGACTTTGGCTGATAGGATTAAGGAGAACCCTAAGGCGTTTTACAGGTATGTCAAGAACAGAAGGTTGGTTAGGGCAAGATTAGGGCCAGTTACAGACAGTAGAGGGAAGTTGTGTGTGGAACCGGAGGAGATTGGAGAGGCGTTGAACCAATATTTCTCTTCGGTGTTCACGCAAGGGGACATGAATGTAGCTGAGGAGGACACTGGGGTGCAGGGGTGTAAAATAGATAGTATTGCAGTTGATACGGGGGATGTGCTGGATATTTTAGAGGGTTTGAAAATAGATAAGTCCCCTGGTCCGGATGGGATTTACCCTAGGATTCTCTGGGAGGCAAGAGAGGTGATTGCGGAGCCTCTGGCTCTGATCTTCAGGTCGTCGTTGGTCTCTGGTATAGTACCGGAAGATTGGAGGACAGCAAATGTTGTCCCATTGTTTAAGAAGGGGAGAAGAGACTTCCCTGGGAATTATAGACCGGTGAGTCTTACTTCTGTGGTGGGTAAGGTTTTGGAAAGGATTATTAGAGACAGGATTTATAGTTACTTGGAGAGTAATGAATTGATTAGAGACAGTCAGCATGGTTTTGTAGCGGGTAGGTCGGGCCTTACTAACCTTATCGAGTTCTTTGAGAAAGTGACCAAAGAGGTGGATAGGGGTAAGGCAGTTGACGTGGTGTATATGGATTTTAGTAAGGCGTTTGATAAGGTTCACCATGGTAGGCTTCTGCAGAAAATGCAGATGTATGGGATTGGGGGTGATCTAAGTAATTGGATCAGGAATTGGCTAGCAGATAGGAGACAGAGGGTGGTGGTTGATGGTAAATATTCGTCATGGAGTTCGGTTACGAGTGGTGTGCCTCAGGGATCTGTTTTGGGGCCACTGCTGTTTGTAATTTTTATTAATGATCTGGATGAGGGTATAGTTGGGTGGATTAGTAAGTTTGCTGATGACACCAAAGTCGGAGGTGTGGTAGATTGTGAGGAAGAGTGTCATAGTTTGCAGGGTGACTTAGAAAGGTTGCAGAGCTGGGCCGCGAGGTGGCGGATGGAGTTTAATGTGGAGAAGTGTGAGGTAATTCATTTCGGTAGGAATAACAGATGTGTTGAGTATAGGGCTAACGGGAGGACTTTGAATAGTGTGGAGGAGCAGAGGGATCTAGGTGTATGTGTACATAGATCCCTGAAAGTTGGGAATCAAGTAGATAAGGTTGTTAAGAAGGCATACAGTGTCTTGGCGTTTATTGGTAGGGGGATTGAATTTAGGAGTCGCAGCGTCATGATGCAACTGTACACAACTCTGGTGCGGCCGCACTTGGAGTATTGTGTGCAGTTCTGGTCCCCACATTACAGGAAGGATGTAGAGGCTTTGGAGAGGGTACAGAGGAGGTTTACCAGGATGTTGCCTGGTATGGAGGGGAGATCCTATGAGGAGAGACTGAGAGATTTGGGGTTGTTTTTGCTGGAAAGAAGGCGGCTAAGAGGGGACCTTATTGAAACATATAAGATGATTAGAGGTTTAGACAGGGTAGATAGTGATAGCCTTTTTCCTAGGATGGAGAAAGCTAGCACGAGGGGGCATGACTTTAAATTAAGGGGGGGTAGTTATAGGACTGATGTCAGGGGTAGGTTCTTTACCCAGAGGGTGGTGAGGGACTGGAATGCCCTGCCAGCTGCAGTTGTAAATGCGCCTAGTTTGGGGGCGTTTAAGAGATCTGTGGATAGGTTTATGGACGAAATGGGATTGGTTTAGATTAGTGGGTTAGTGTTTTTTTTTTGAAAGCTGGTCGGCGCAACATCGTGGGCCGAAGGGCCTGTTCTGCGCTGTAATGTTCTATGTATCTCTCCCCTCTCGCCTTAAACCTATGCCCTCTAGTTTTAGACTCCCCTACCTTTGTGAAAAGGTATTGACTATCTCGCTGATCTGTGTCTCATTATTTTGTAGACCTCTATAAGATCACCCCCAAGCCCCCTACGCTCCAGCCTATCCAGCCTCTCCTTATAACTCAAATCATCAAGTCCCAGTAGCATCCTAGTAAATCTTTTCCACACTCTTTCTAGTTTAATAATAGCCTTTCTATAATAGGGTGACCAGAATTGCACACAGCATTCCAAGTGTGGCCTTACCAATGTCTTGTACATCTTCAACAAGACGTCTCAACTCTTGCATTCAATGTTCTAACCAATCAAACTATGCATTCTGAATACCTTCTTCACCACCCTGCCCACTTGTGACTCCACTTTCAAGGAGTTATGAACATGTACCCCTAGCTCTGTTTGTTCTATAACTCTCCCCAACGCCCTACCATTAACTGAGTAGGTCCTATCCTGATTCAATCAACCAAAAAGCATCACCCTACATTTAATCCAAGGGAGGCAGTGGAAGCAGATATGATAGTGACTTTTAAGGGGCGTCTTGACAAATACATGAATAGGATGAGAATAGGTTCACCGGCCTGTAGTTCCCTGGCTGTTCCCTGCAGCCCTTTTTAAACAAAGGCACAACATTTGCTGCCCTCCAAACTTCAAGCACCTCACCTGTGGCTGTCAATGATTCAAATATCTCTGCTGGGGACGTGCAATATCTGCCCTAGCCTCCCACAACATCCTGGAATACATTGCACCAGGTCCAGGGGATTTATCTACCTTGATGTGCTTTAAGACTTCCAGCACCACCACCTCTGTAATATAGAACATAGAACATTACAGCGCAGAACAGGCCCTTTGGCCCACGATGTTGCGCCGACCAGCTTTTAAAAAAAACAACACTAACCCACTAATCTAAACCAATCCCATTTCGTCCATAAACCTATCCACAGATCTCTTAAACGCCCCCAAACTAGGCGCATTTACAACTGCAGCTGGCAGGGCATTCCAGTCCCTCACCACCCTCTGGGTAAAGAACCTACCCCTGACATCAGTCCTATAACTACCCCCCCTTAATTTAAAGTCATGCCCCCTCGTGCTAGCTTTCTCCATCCTAGGAAAAAGGCTATCACTATCTACCCTGTCTAAACCTCTAATCATCTTATATGTTTCAATAAGGTCCCCTCTTAGCCGCCTTCTTTCCAGCGAAAACAACCCCAAATCTCTCAGTCTCTCCTCATAGGATCTCCCCTCCATACCAGGCAACATCCTGGTAAACCTCCTCTGCACCCTCTCCAAAGCCTCTGCATCCTTCCTGTAATGTGGGGACCAGAACTGCACACAATACTCCAAGTGCGGCCGCACCAGAGTTGTGTACAGTTGCATCATGACGCTGCGACTCCTAAATTCAATCCCCCTGCCAAGACACCGTATGCCTTCTTAACAACCTTATCTACTTGATTCCCAACTTTCAGGGATCTATGTACACATACACCTAGATCCCTCTGCTCCTCCACACTATTCAAAGTCCTCCCGTTAGCCCTATACTCAACACATCTGTTATTCCTACCGAAATGAATTACCTCACACTTCTCCACATTAAATTCCATCCGCCACCTCGCGGCCCAGCTCTGCAACCTTTCTAGAACAAAGAAAATGTAGAACAAAGAAAATTACAGCACAGGAACAGACCCTTTGGCCTTTCAAGCCTGCACCGACCATGTTGCCCGACTTAACTAAAGCCTCCTACCCTTCTGGAGATCAGGTCCCTCCATTCCCATCCTATTCACATCCTATTCATGTACTTGTCAAGACGCCCCTTAAAAGTCACTACCGTATCCGCTTCCACTACCTCCCCGGCAGTGAATTCCAGGCACCCGCTACTCTCTGTGTGAAAATAAAAATCTGCTTCATACGTCTCTTTTAAACCTTGCCCCTGACACCTTAAACCTACGTCCCCTCGTAATTGACTCTTCCACCCTGGGAAAAAGCTCCAGACTATCCCCTCTGTCCATGCCCCTCATAATCTTCTATCAGTTCTCCCCCAATCTCCGTTGCTCCTCTCCTCATAGCTAATGCCCCCCATACCAGGCAACATCCTGGTAAATCTTTTCTGTACACTCTCCAAAGCTTCCACATCCTTCTGGTAGTGTGGGTGACCAGAATTGAACACTATATTCCAAGTGCGGCCCAACTAAGGTTCTATAAAGCGTCAACATGACTTGCCAATTTTTAAACTCAGTGCCCTGGCCGATGAAGGCAAGCATGCCGTATGCCTTCTTGACTACCTTCTCCAGCTGCATTGCCACTTTCAGTGACCTATGTACCTGTACACCCAGAATCTTTTGCCCATCAATACTCTTAAGGGTTCTGCCATTTACTGTATATTTCCTATCTGTATTAAACCTTCCAAAATGCATTACCTCACATTTGTCCGGATTAAACTCCATCTCTCTGCCCAAGTCTCCAACTGATCTATATCCCGTTGTATCCTCTAATGGTCCTCATGACTATCTGCAAATCCACCAATCTTTGTGTCATCCGCGAATTTACTAATCAATTCAGTTACATTTTCTCCAAATCGTTTATATATATATATTACAAACAGCAAAGGTCCCAGCACTGATCCCTGAGGAACACCACTTGTCACAGCCCTCCATTCAGAAACACACCCTTCCACTGCTACTCTCTGTCTTCTTTGACCGAGCCAGTTTTGTATCCACCTTGCCAGCTCACCTCTGATCCCATGCGACTTCACCTTAGAACATAGAACACTACAGCACAAACAGGCCCTTCAGCCCACAAGTTGCGCTGATCATATCCCTACCTACCAGGCCTATCTATAACTTTCAATCCCATTAAATCCCCTGTACTCATCCAGAAGTCTCTTAAAAGACTTCAACGAGTTTGCCTCTACCACCACCGAAGGCAGCCGATTCCACTCACTCACCATCCTCTGGGGGAAAAACTTACCCCAGACATCTCTGTACCTACTCCCCACCACCTTAAACCTGTGTCCTCTCGTAGCAACCATTTCAGCCCTGGGAAATGCCTCTGAGAATCCACCCTACCTTTATCTCTTAACATCTTATAAACCTCTACCAGGTCGCCTCTCATCCTTCGTCTCTCCAGGGAGAAAAGACCTAGCTTCCTCAACCTATCCTTATAAGGCATGCCACCCAATCCAGGCAACATCCTTGTAAATCTCCTCTGTACCCTTTCAATAGCTTCCACATCCTCCTTGTTGTGAGGCAACCAGAACTGCGCACAGTACTCCAAGTGGGGTCTGACAAGGGTCTTCACTAGTCTGCCGTGAGGGACCTTGTCAAAGGCCTTACTGAAGTCCATGTAGACAACATCCACTGCCCTACCCTCATCAATCATCTTTGTCACTTCCTCAAAAAACTTGATCAAGTTCATGAGACATGACCTCCCCTTTACAAAACCATGTTGCCTCTCACTAATACATCCAGTTAATTCCAAGTGGGAGTAAATCCTGTCTCGAAGAATCCTCTCCAATAATTTCCCTACCACTGATGTCAGGCTCACTGGTCTGTAATTACCTGGATTATTCTTGCTACCCTTAAACAAAGAAACAGCATTGGCTATTTGCCAATTGTCTGGTACCTCCCCTGTAGCCAGTGAGGGTACAAAGATTTCAAGGCCCCAGCAATTTCCTCCCTTGCCTCTCTCAGTATTCTGGGGTATATCCCATCAGGCCCTGGGGAATTTTCTAAATTAATGTTTCTCGAGAACCCCAATACCACCACCTTTTTGATCTCAACATGGCTCAAACTATCTACACATCCTTTCCCAGACTCATCATCGACCAAGTCCTTCTCTTTGGTGAATACTGACACACAGTACTCATTTAATACCTTGCCCATTTCCTCTGGCTCCATACAGATTCCCTCCCTTGTCCTTGAGTGGGCCAACCCTCTCCCTGGCTACCCTGTTTCTTTTTATATATGTATAAAAAGCCTTGGGATTTTCCTTAATCCTGCTGGCCAATGCTTTTTCATGATTCCTTTTAGTCATTCTTACTCCTTGCTTAAGTTTCTTTCTACTTTCCTTGTGTTCCACGCTTGTTTTATTTCTCTCAGCCTTACTGGACCCATTCACCGAGTTCTCCACAGTCTCTGTACTCTGTTGATTTTTGTCTTTGGTTTCTTTGCCTTCCACTTTCCCCCTTACTGCCTTTTGTTTCTGCCCCCACTTCCTGCATTGGTTCCTAACACTTCCCCTAGGACATTGATTCTAATCCTACTGAGGTGCCGACTATCTGATTTGTATTGGTCCTACCTCCCCCAGAACCAATTCCAATGTCCCAGGAATTTGAATCCCTCCCTCTTGCATCATCCCTCAAGCCACGTATTCATCTTGGCTACCCTGGCATTCTTACTCTGACGAGCATGTGGCTCTGGGAGCAATCCTGAGATTACTACCCTTGAGTCCTACTTTTTAGTTTAACTCTTAACTCCTTAAATTCAACTGGTAAGACCTCACCCTGTTTTTCACCTATATCATTGGTACTTATATGTTCACTGTCTCCCTCCAGAACTACTTCACACAAAGGGTTGTGAATCTGTGGAATTCCCTGCCCAGTGAAGCAGTTGAGGCTACTTCACTGAATGTTTTAAGGCAAGGATAGATACATTTTTGAACAGTAAAGGAATTAAGGGTTATGGTGAGCGGGCGGGTAAGTGGAGCTCAGTCCACAAAAAGATCAGCCAAGGTCTTATTGAATAGCAGAGCAGGCTCGAGGGGCCAGATGGCCTACTCCTGCTGCTAGTTCTTATGCCCTGTAGCTGCTGAGACATCCTTGACCCTTGCACCAGGGACGGGATACAGAGTAATTTGATAAAGTGGTTTCAGAATTGGCTCAACTAGGAGACAGAGGGTGATGACAGAGGCTGCTTTAGTGACTGGAATGATGTGGAGAATGTGGCGTTGGACTGGGGTAAGCACAGTAAGAAATTGGTAGCAGAAGCCAGTGGTGCTGTATGATTCTATGATATTTCCACAGGTGGAGCGTCCGAGTGACAAAAGGATTTTACAGTTTCCACAGGCCCAAGGTAATGATTGTCAATGTAAACTCATTGTTACACACTGTACATAAACCTCCAGTGTACAGGAAAACCCTAGCATTCACCTCGCGGTCCCCAACCAAACTCCCAATTATAACTCATAGAAACATAAGAACTGGGAGCAGGAGTCGGCCATCTCGCCCTTCGAGCCTGCCCCGCCATTCAATAAGATCATGGCCGATCTGAAGTGGACCAGTTCCACTTTCCTGCTTTCTCCCAATAACCCTTAATTCCCCTGTCTACCAGAAACCTATCTACCCGTGACTTAAATATATTTAGCGAGGTAGCCTCCACCACTTCAATGAGCAGAGAATTCCAGAGACTCACCACCCTTTGAGTGAAGAAGTTCCTCCTCAACTCTGATCTAAACTGTACCACCCCCCCCCCCCCCCCCCCGCCCCTTATCTTGAAGCTGTGTCCTCTAGTCCTGCTACCCTTTCTAAGCGGGAAGAATCTCTCTACCTCTACCCTATCTATCCCCTTCATTATCTTATATGTCTCTATAAGATTCCCCCTCGGCCTTCTAAACTCCAACGAGTACAGACCCAGCCTATTTAACCTCTCTTCATAGGCTAACCCCGTCACCTCCAGTATCAGCTGAGTGAACCTTCTCTGCACTCCCTCCAAGGCCAATATATCCTTCCGCAAGTGCAGCAACCAAAACTGCACACAGTACTCCAGCTGCGGCCTCACCAGTGCCCTGTACAGTTGTAGCAAGACCTCCCTGCTTTTATATTCAATCCCCCTCTCTATAAAAGCCAACATCCCATTCGCCTTCTTGATCACCTGCTGCACCTGCAGACTGGGTTTTTGCGACTCATGCACAAGGACCCCCAGGTCCCTCTGCACCGTAGCATGCTGCAGCTTTTCGCCTTTTAAATAATAATCCCTTCTACTATTATTCCTGCCAATGTGGATAACCTCACACTTGCTAACATTATACTCCATCTGCCAGGTCCTTGCCCACTCGCTCAGCCTATCCAGATCCCTCTACAGACTTTCCACACCCTCCACGCAATTTGCTTTCCCACTCATCTTTGTGTCATCAGCAAATTTCATCACCCTACACCCAGCCCCCTCCTCCAGATCATCTATATAAATGGTAAATAGTTGAGGCCCCAGCATCGATCCCTGCGGCACTCCACTAGTCACCAACTGCCAACCAGAATAGCACCCATTGATACCAACTCTCTGCTTCCTATTAGACAGCCAATCCTCTATCCACGCTAACACCTTACCCCCAACTCCGTGCACCCTAACCTTCTGTAGCAACCTTTTATGAGGCACCTTATCACACATCTTTTGGAAATCTAAAAACACCACATCCACCGGTTCCCCTCTGTCTACCGCACTAGTCACATCCTCATAGAAATCCAATAAATTCATCAAACACAACGTCCCCTTAACGAATCCGTGCTGCGTCTGCTCGATCAAACCATTCTTCTCTAGGTGCCTCGCTATTTCTTCTTTGATGACGGATTCTAGCATTTTTCCAACTACAGGTGTTAAACTAACTGGCCTATAATTCCCTGCCTTTTGTCTGCTACCTTTTTTAAACAGCGGCGTAACATTAGCCGTTTTCCAATCTTCCGGCACTTCCCCGGAGTCCAGCGAATTTTGATAAATAATTACTAAGGCATCCGCTATCACCTCTGCCATTTCTTTCAGAATCCTGGGGTGCATTCCATCCGGTCCCGGGGACTTGTCCACCTTCAGTCCTGTTAGTCTATCAAGCACTACCTGTCTAGTGATAGTAATCGCATTTAGGCCCTCATCTCCTCCCATCCTTCTGTCTTTAATAACTGGCAAACTATTTGCATCCTCCTCCGTGAAGACCGAGGCAAAAAACTTCTTTAAAGCCTCAGCCATTTCCTCATCTCCCACCACTAAATCCCCCCTCTCATCCTCCAAGGGTCCAATGTTCACTCTAGCCAGCCTCCTCCTCTTTATATATTTGTAAAAACTTTTACTGTCATTTTTGATATTTAGAGCTAGTTTAGCTTCATAGTCTATCTTTTCTTTCTTTACCACCTTCTTAGTCATTCTTTGTTGATTTTTAAATCTTTCCCAATCTTCTAATCGCCCACTATTTTTAGCCACTCTGAACGCATCAGCTTTTAATTTAATATTCTCCTTTTATTTCCTTTGATAACCACGGCTGGTTATCCCTTCTCCTACAATCCTTCTTTACCATTGGAATATATTTCTGCTGAGTACCGAAAAAGATCTCCTTAAAAATCCTCCACTGTTCCTCAGCCGTCCTACCAACCAATCTACATTCGCCAATTCCGCTCTCATCCTATCGTACTCCCCTCTGTTCAGAGGACACAGGTTCGGGACCCTGCTTTCTTGTCCTCCACCTGCATCAAAAATTCGATCATACTATGATCACTCACCCCAAGAGGATCCCTCACAATAAGATCCCTAATTCTACCTGCCTTGTTACACAGTACCAAATCTAAGATAGCTCGCTCCCTTGTAGGCTCTGTTACATACTGTTCAAGGAAACTATCCCAACAGCGTTCTAAGAACTCTTCCTCAAGCCCACTGTGTCCAACTTGGGTCATCCAATCAATATGCAGATTAAAATTCTCCATAATTATCGCCAGTCGAACAGTACAGCACAGTACAGGCCCTTCGGCCCTCAATGTTGTGCCGAGCTTTGTCCAAATCTAAGATCAAGCTATCCCGCTCCCTATCATTCCGGTGTGCTCCATGTGCCTTTCCAATAACCACTTGAAAGTTCCTAAAGTGTCCGACTCCACTATCACAGCAGGCAGTGCATTCCACACCCAAACCACTCTGAGGGAAGAATCTACCTTGGACATCCCTCCTATATCTCCCACCATGAACCTTATAGTTATGCCCCCTAGAGGCAGCTACATCCACCTGAGGAATTAGTCTCTGAACATCCACTCTATCAATCCCTCTCATCATCTTATAAACCTCTATTAAGTCGCGTCTCATCATCCTCCACTCTAAAGAGAAAAGCCCCAGCTCCCTCAACCTTTCCTCATAAGACCTACCCTCCAAACCAGGCAGCATCCTGGTAAATCTCCTCTGCACTCTCTCCAATGCTTCCACATCCTTCTTACAGTGAGGTGACCAGAACTGAACACAATATTCCAAATGTAGTCTCACCAACGTCCGGTATAGT
The DNA here is from genome assembly GCF_965287045.1 of Carcharhinus amblyrhynchos. Lineage (NCBI taxonomy): Eukaryota > Metazoa > Chordata > Chondrichthyes > Carcharhiniformes > Carcharhinidae > Carcharhinus > Carcharhinus amblyrhynchos. The sequence continues at coordinate 22,392 of NW_027650351.1, forward strand.
TGCAGTATAACCCCATGGCTCTTAAACTCAAACCCCCTGTTATTAAATGCTAACTCCTGCCCGCTTGCCTCCTCACCCTTCCCTAGAGCTGCTGACTCTCTGTCTCTACAAACGTCAATTCTCCCCTCTCCTTTGGTACAGATGGGGGCATGGGGTGGGGTCAGCGCCCCGTTGTTTGGGTTGGGCGGGGTGGTGGGTGTTGGGGCCACGTCATGGGGGGGATGGGTTCAGGCTGTATCAGGATGGGGGGTGGTGGTCGGGTGGGGGGTAAAGAGTATCGTGCTGGGGTAAGAGTGCATTGCGCTATCTGTGATTATATTCCTGTTCCATGTTTCCAATCTGTTTCCTTTCTGCCTCCCCAGATTTTCTCCATGAATAATTATTTCTCAGTTGGGCCGGATGCACTCATGGCTTTAAATTTCCATGAATGCCGGCAGCAAAGTCCTTTTCTGTTCTCCAATCGGATTATTAACAAGGTGAGTGTAAACCTTCAGTGGTGAGAGTCAGGACTTGCAACCATTGTGAAGCTGAGGTTGATTCCCTCTCTGAGTGCTAACACTGAACCCTCAGAGGAGTTCCTCGCCTCATGATCTGTTAGTGTGTGTGAGAAATAGTATGATCAACTCTTCAGCAACATTTTGTGGTTAAATCAATATAAGTCTGAGACACTCTTTGTAAAAGCAACAAGTAATACTTTATTAATCTAACTCAACTGTTAACATCCCCAATAAATTACCATTCTAATGGAAAACTGTTTAGATAAACACAATTTCCACTTATTAACAAAAAAAAATGGAATTTTGTAGTCACTCTCCAAATTACAGCCTGGTTTTATCTTCCAGAATCTTCTACGCCTTTGCTGATTTTTACTGTCTGGAATCTCTGGCTTCTTTTGGTACCCTTTTCTATTCCGATGAGGCTTTGAGCTAAAACCTACTCACTGTGGCAAAGATAGTTGCTATGTCTCTCTCGAGATAAGAGCTGGCTCTTATACCCCTGATGAAATACCAGCATTCCCACAATAGGGAAGATGCTGAAAAATCTCAGCCGGTCTGGAAGCATCTGTAAGGAGAGAAAAGAGCTGACGTTTTGAGTCCAGACGACCCATTGTCTATTGCTTTCATCCCCACAGTAGGATTGGTTTTCAAGTTACCAATACATCAAATTTAAATCTGATAGGCTGCTGTTGTTCAAATGCCTAGTTTAAATTGATTGGTTAAAACTCAGAAACAGCCTGTTATCTTGGCAACACTACTGCCTGGCCTCGCAATACAATGTTGTAAACACCAACTTCACAGTCCAAGCCTCTTCGTTGCTGCTAAGGCTCACGTTAAGTGTGTTGATGCTTTCCCAAAACCGGCAGTGTTCCACGCTGCTGCACCTGTACAGTGTAGAGGGAGCTTTACTCTGTATCTAACCCCGTGCTGTACCTGTCCAGGGGGTGTTTGATGGGGACAGTGTAGAGGGAGCTTTACTCTGTCCTGGGAACAGATGTCTAACAGCAGAGTATTGGGAAAGGGCAGTGTGTGCTGCCAGCTGTGTGATCTGATCATTGTCTTTAGGCAGTGGTGTGGGGAAGGAACATGAGACTCTCGACTCTCCAGTTGTCAGAAGGCTGTGGATATATTTTCCTGCACTGGAATTAATTCTGGAATTCTCATGTTGCTTTTCTCTGTTTAAAAGGCAGTTTATTTCTTCTAGGGACCAGAGACTGTTTAGTTCAAGCCTGCAAGGACCTGGATCAGAAGATTGAGGTGAGTCCCTCATTGGATGGCACTGTGGTACAGTGATTTAGCACTGCTGCCTCAATGCTAGGGACCTGGGTTTGATTCCCAGCTTGGGCCACTGTCTGTGCGGAATCTGCACGTTCTCCCCGTGTCTGCATGTGTTTCCTCTGGGTGCTCCGGTTTCCTCCCACAGTCCAAAGATGTCTAGATTGGTGGATTGACCATGCTAAATTGCCCCTAAATGTCCCAGGTTGTGGGGATAGGGCTGAAGTTGGCCTAGGTAGAGTGCTCTGTGAGTCAGTGCAGACTTGATGGGCTGAATGGCCTTCTCCTGTACTGCAGGGAGTGTATGGATTTTACTGTCTGCTGGGTCCTCTTGTCATGCAGCTCCTCATTGCAAAGCTGCCATTAATCATGAGGATGGGTTTGTGTCAGGTTCAATGATGTCGTGGGATTTGGTGTTGACAGAAGTGCGGGGGTATTAAACCAAGGCCTTGCTTGCTTCAGGTGAACGTGAACGATTCCCCAGCATTTCCAGCTGTTTCCGTGAATGACCCTGATCAAACAGCTGGTCTGCCCTTCGCAAGCTGTTTGTGGTATCTTGCTATGTACACTCTGGCTGCTGTGTTTCCAACAACAGTTTTGCTCCTCAAGTAAATACTTCATTGGCTGGATTGAATTTTTGACAGTGTAAATGGATGTGTAGAAATGTGAACGGATGTTTTTATTGTCAGGACGAGGACAGCATTGCTGAATTTTTTGCTCATTCACTTCCTGCAATCCCACTGGCCTGAGGAAGTTCCCCTTCGCCTCAGTGTGTGCTTCACATTGCTTCCTGCTGTCACTCTTCATCTTTCATTCTTTGCTCTTCCCCTTCACAGTTGGAGCTGGATGGGGAAAGAATCTCCTTGCCGAAGCTGGAGGGGATTATCGTTCTCAACATTGCTTACTGGGAGGGGGCTGCCGGCTGTGGGAAGGCACAGGGGACAAACCTTACCCCCCCGCCAGGTAAGATCCACACCAACCGGCTGAGGCACATATTACAAGCAGGACATTGCTATAAATCCATCCGTCACAGGCCTGGGGTCCAGTTGGGGCATGGAAGGAAGAGGCCCCTTTGAAATTGTACCCTGAGTGTATATGTAACAGTCGTGAGAGTATTATACCTCCAGGGGAGGGAGAGAGAGAGAGGGAGTCAGCACCTTTTGAGTGGGGGGGAGAGAGAGAGGGAGTCAGCACCTTTTGAGTGGGGGGAGAGAGAGAGGGAGTCAGCACCTTTTGAGTGGGGGGAGAAGAAGGGGAGTCAGCACCTTTAGGGGAGAGAGAGGGAGTCAGCACCTTTAGGGGAGAGAGAGGGAGTCAGCACCTTTAGGGGAGAGAGGAGGGAGTCAGCACCTTTAGGGGAGAGAGAGGGAGTCAGCACCTTTTAGGGGGAGAGAGGGAGTCAGCACCTTTAGGGGAGAGAGAGGGAGTCAGCACCTTTAGGGGAGAGAGAGGGAGTCAGCACCTTTAGGGGAGAGAGAGGGAGTCAGCACCTTTAGGGGAGAGAGAGAGAGGGAGTCAGCACCTTTAGGAGAGAGAGAGGGAGTCAGCACCTTTAGGAGAGAGAGAGAGAGGGAGTCAGCACCTTTAGGAGAGAGAGAGAGGGAGTCAGCACCTTTAGGAGAGAGAGAGAGAGGGAGTCAGCACCTTTAGGAGAGAGAGAGAGAGGGAGTCAGCACCTTTAGGAGAGAGAGAGAGAGGGAGTCAGCACCTTTAGGAGAGAGAGAGAGAGGGAGTCAGCACCTTTAGGAGAGAGAGAGAGAGAGGGAGTCAGCACCTTTGAGGGGGAGCGAGGGAGGTTCTTTTACCCTGAGTCTGTTCTGACTGTGGGTGGTGGACGATGTTGATTGCCTTTGTTTGAACAAAGCTGGGAGTTATTGGTTATTAGATAAACAGCTGGATGGAAAGAGCAAATCTGGGCATTGAATTGGTAATTTTAATATCACTGATAGAAACTGCTACAAATAGTGCAGTATTGCAGTGTGTGTAACAGGAAGGAGAAAGAGGTCAGAGAAGTTCAGTTTATGTATTAGTGTCACAAGCAGGTTTACATTAACACTGCAGTGAAGTTACTGTGAAAATCCCCTAATCGTCACACTCTGCCTGTTTGGGTACACTGAGGGAGAACTTAGCACTGCATCTAACCAGCACGCCCTTCAGACTGGGAGGGAACCGGAGCACCCGGAGGAAACCCACACAGACACGGGGAGAAAATGCAAACTCCACACAGACAGCAACCCAAGCCTGGAATTGAACCCAGGTCCCTGGAGCTGTGAGGCAGCAGTGCTAACTGCTGTGCTGTCCTGATGCACAATAAAAGATTGAGTATGTGGATATTAAGGAGGAGGATGTGTTAGAACTTCTGAATTCTATCAAGATAGATAAGTCGCCGGGACCAGATGGGATGTACCCCAGGATACTGTGGGAGGCAAGGGAAGTGATTGCAGAGCCCCTGGCAATGATCTTTGCGTCGTCAATGGAGACGGGAGAGGTTCCAGAAGATTGGAGGATTGCGGATGTAGTTCCTATTTTCAAGAAAGGGAACAGAGATAGCCCGGGAAATTACCGACCGGTGAGTCTGACCTCAGTGGTTGGTAAGCTGATGGAGAGGCTTCTGAGGGACAAGATTTACGAGCATTTGGAGAGGTTTGACATGATCAGGAATAGTCAGCATGGATTTGTCAAGGGCAGGTCGTGCCTTACGAGCCTAGTTGAGTTCTTCGATAATGTGACTGAACACATTGACGAAGGAAGTGCCGTGGACGTGGTGTACATGGACTTCAGCAAGGCGTTTGATAAGGTCCCCCATGCAAGACTTCTTGAGAAGGTGAGAGGGCATGGGAACAAGGGCCTTTGGCCTTGTGGATCCAGAACTGGCTTGCCTGCAGAAGGCAGAGAGTGGTTGTGGATGGGTCTTTTTCTGAATGGAGGTCAGTCACCAGTGGAGTGCCCCAGGGATCTGTTCTAGGACCCTTGCTGTTTGTCATTTTCATAAATGACCTGGATGAGGAAGTGGAGGGATGGGTAAGTAAGTTCGCTGATGACACGAAGGTCGGTGGTGTTGTGGATGGTCTGGAAGGATGGCAAAAGTTGCAGCAGGACATAAATAGGATGCAGGACTAGGCGGAGAAGTGGCAGATGGACTTCAACGCGGATAAATGTGTAGTCGTCCATTTTGGCAGAACCAACGGGATGAACGAGTACACTATCAAGGGCAGGACTCTTAGTAGTGTTGAAGAGCAGAAGGATCTTGGGGTCCGGGTCCACAGGACTCTTAAATCGGCCTCGCAGGTGGAGGATGTGGTCAAGAAGGCGTATGGTGTACTGGCCTTCATTAATCGAGGGATTGAGTTTAGGAGTCGGGAGGTAATGCTGCAACTTTATAAGACCCTTGTCAGGCCTCATTTGGAGTACTGGGCGCAGTTCTGGTCGCCTCACTATAGGAAAGACGTAGAAGCTATTGAAAGGGTACAGAGGAGATTTACAAGGATGTTGCCTGGACTGGGAGGCATGCCTTATGAAGATAGGTTGAGGGAGCTGGGACTCTTTTCCCTGGAGAGACGAAGGTTGAGAGGCGACCTGACAGAGGTTTATAAAATGTTGAGAGGAATAGATAGGGTGGATTCTCAGAGGCTATTTCCCCGGGTTGTAATGGTCGCTACGAGAGGACACAGATTTAAGGTGCGGGGAGGAAAGTACAGAAGTGATGTTAGGGGTAAGTTTTTCACTGAGGGTGGTGAGTGAATGGAATCGGCTGCCGTCAGTGGTGGTGGAGGCGAACTCGCTGGGGTCTTTTAAAAGACTTCTGGATGAGTATATGGGGTTTAATGGGATTGAGGGTTATAGGTAGGTCTATAGATTGGTAGGTGTTGATGTGATTGGCGCAACTCGTGGGCCGAAGGGCCTGTTTGTGCTGCAGTGTTCTATGTTCTAAATGGGTTGAGGCAGTGTGTTTACAGATCACGGTTGTGATCTCAGCAGCCTTTGCACTAAAGTCTTCCTGATCCATCAGAGGGAAATGAGAGAATGACCTCTCAACCGAACGAGTCTGTCAAAATGAGAAAATGATGCTTCTTCGAGACTAATAGAACATAGAACACTACAGCACAAACAGGCCCTTCGGCCCACGAGTTGCGCCGATCACATCAACACCTACCAATCCATAGACCTATCTATAACCCCCAATCCCATTAAACCCCATATACTCATCCAGAAGTCTTTTAAAAGACCCCAGCGAGTTCGCCTCCACCACCACTGACGGCAGCCGATTCCATTCACTCACCACCCTCAGTGAAAAACTTACCCCTAACATCACTTCTGTACTTGCCTCCCCGCACCTTAAATCTGTGTCCTCTCGTAGCGACCATTTCAACCCGGGGAAATAGCCTCTGAGAATCCACCCTATCTATTCCTCTCAACATTTTATAAACCTCTATCAGGTCGCCTCTCAACCTTCGTCTCTCCAGGGAGAAGAGTCCCAGCTCCCTCAACCTATCTTCATAAGGCATGCCTCCCAGTCCAGGCAACATCCTTGTAAATCTCCTCTGTACCCTTTCAATAGCTTCTACATCTTTCCTATAGTGAGGCGACCAGAACCAGACTAATCCAACCCCGTTCCCAGCTGACGATGCCACAGGCAAAGCGGCAAATACATAGGTGCTGGAATGTGAAATACTGGATCAGGGATGAAGGGGATTGGAATGTGTAAACTGTAGCGGTGCTGGATGTGATAGTAATCTAAATGCGATTACTGTCACTAGAGAGGTAGTGCTTGATAGACTAATGGGACTGAAGGTGGACAAGTCCCCAGGACCGGATGGAATGCATCCCAGCGTTCTGAAAGAAATGGCAGAGGTGACAGTGGATGCCTTAGTAATTATTTATCAAAATTCGCTGGACTCCGGGGAAGTGCCGGAAGATTGGAAAACGGCTAATGTTACGCCACTGTTTAAAAAAGGTAGCAGACAAAAGGCAGGGAATTATAGGCCGGTTAGTTTAACATCTGTAGTTGGAAAAATGCTACAATCTGTCATCAAAGAAGAAATAGCAAGGCACCTAGAAAAGAATGAACATAAGAAATAGGAGCAGGAGTAGGCCATCTAGCCCCTCGAGCCTCCCCCACCATTCAATAAGATCATGGCTGATCCGTCGTAGCTCAGTTCCACATTCCCGCCCTCTCCCCATAACCCTTAATCCCCTCGCCTATCAAAAACCCATCAACCCGCGTCTTAAAAATATTGAGCGAGGCAGCCTCCACCACCTCAACGGGCAGAGAATTCCAGAGATTCACCACCCTTTGAGTGAGGAAGTACCACCTCAACTCCTTCCTAAACCACCCCCCCTTTATCTTGAGACTGTGCCCCCTAGTCCTACTGTCCTTTCTGAGCGGGAAGAGCCTCTCCACCTCTATCCTATCCATCCCATTCAACATCTTATACGTCTCAATGAGATCACCCCTCATTCTTCTAAACTCTAACGAGTACAAGACTAGTTTATTCAGCCCCTCCTCATAGCTCAACCCCCTCAACTCCGGCATCAGCCTAGTAAACCTCCTCTGCACTCCCTCCAAGGCCAAAATATCCTTGCGTAAGTGCGGCGACCAAAACTGCACACACTACTCCCAGCTGCGGCCTCACCAGTGCCCTATACAGCCGCAGCAAGACCTCCCTACTTTTATATTCAATCCCCCTCGCTATGAAATAGATGGTGAGTGCCTTTCACACTTAGACACGTTTTATGTCCCGAAACATGGATATCCTGTCCCCAGCTTCATTAGTCACACACGGACAGGGAACCACAGCCACAAGCATAGGGCTACAATCACAAGTCTGTATCAAAGGATTACATAATAAACTCCAAAAATATTAAAACATAATACTCTCTTCACAGCAGGTACAGTAAATAATTAAGAAGGCTAATGGAATGCTATATTTTACAATGAGAGGAATTAAACATAAAAGTAAGGATGTTATGTTTCAGCTATATAGGACATCGATGAGACCACATCTTGAATAGTGTGCAGTTTTTGCCTCAAGTAAGGATGTAAATGCATTGGAGGCAATTTAGAGGAAGTTTACTAGATTGATACCTGTTCTCGTCTCTTTATTTAAGGAAGGATGTAAACACATAGGAGGTGGCTCAAAGGAGGTTTACGAGTTTGATACTTGGAATGATTATCTTGTGAAGAAAGGTTGGACAGACTGGGCTTGTTTCCATTGGGATTTAGAAGAGTGAGGGGTGACTTTAAAAGAATGAAATTTAAAAGCTTCTGGACAGTCTAGACAAACTGGATATGCAAAGTATGTTTCCTTCTTGTGAGCAAGTACAGAACAGGAGGCACTGTTTTAAAATTAGGGGTCACCCTTTTAAGACAGAAATGGGGAGAACATCTTTCTCTCAGACAGTTGTGCAACTTTGAAACCTTCTGCCTCAGAAGATGGTGGAGGTGGAGTCTTGTTAAGACAGAGGTAGATTCTTATTGGGCAAGGAAATCAAAGGAATGTGGAGTTCAAAACACCAAACCGATCAGCCATCAGTCTTATCGAATGGCTTCCAAGTGATCTACTCTAAAATCAATGACAAGACTTTTGCACTTATTTCTTGATTCAACAAGATGGTTTAGTGTTGTCCTTATTAATTCTCTTAGCTTACACACACCACATGTTACTATTAAGTTAGGATGTTTTACGTGGGTTATGGTAGTGTACACAAATTCAACTTCCGCCACGACTGTTACTGAAACAATTTAAATTTAATTTACAAGCATTCATAGAACTACAACTGGTTCATTAATACCTTTCAGGAAAGAGAATCTATCATTTTCATGTTCTGGCCAAAAACTAATTGCAATCTCCCACTACGTGTGACTCAACATCTTCTGAATCAAGACTAGAAAGGAAATCGGTTGTAGAACTAATCACGATTGGACAAAATCTGCCAGAATGATTAGGATTGACAATAAATGCAGCATTGCCAACACTGCTCAAAACCTGCACACTTAAAAAGACTGCTTAGTTATCTACTCTCACGCCTATGCTGCTCCAATCAACCTCTAGGAAGTACACAGCTTCCCAAAATGACCTCTGCACCCCACCCTGCTTCCTTATGTGTAAAATCAAAGTTAATTTTGTGAATTCCTTGGATGCAGTAACAATCATCCATTTTCCTTCATTGATCCCAAGGCACAAATATTTGTCCTGCCAACACAGCAGACAACCACACCCACTTGTCTTTCTGGAGGACTAAAGGCTTTGAAATGTCCTTATAAGTGCTCTTTTGTTTGCGCTTCCTTTCCAATATGGCTATTGACAGAAACTTTGGTATGAAGCGAAAGCAATCTTAATCCAGTTTTCTGTTTACAGGAAATACAACATCTTAATTTTTACAAAATAAAACTTCTGGCAGGTTCAATTCACCGGATGTAGTTCAAGGATTTCATAGAACACTACAGCACAAACAGGCCCTTCGGCCCACTAGTTGCGCCAATCCCTTCTATACCTACTAAGCCATAGACCCCTCTATAACCCCCAGTACCATTAGATCCCATATACTCATCCAGAAGTCTTTTAAAAGACCCCAGCGAGTTCGCCTCCACCACCACCAACGGCAGCCGATTCCATTCACTCACCACCCTCTGAGTGAAAAACTTACCCCTAACATCTCCTCTGTAGTTGCTTCCCCGCACCTTAAATCTGTGTCCTCTCGTAGCGACCATTTCAGCCCTGGGAAATAGCCTCTAAGAATCCACCCTATCTATTCCTGTCAACATCTTATAAACCTCTATCAGGTAGCCTCTCAACCTTCGTTTCTCCAGAGAGAAGAGACCAAGCTCCCTCAACCTATCTTCATAAGGCATGCCTCCCAATCCAGGCAACATCCTTGTAAATCTCCTCTGTACCCTTTCAATAGCTTCCACGTCCTTCCTATAGTGAGGCAACCAGAACTGCGCACAGTACTCCAAGTGGGGTCTGACAAGGGTCTTATAAAGCTGCAGCATTACCTCCCGACTCCTAAACTCAATCCCTCGATTAATGAAGGCCAGTACACCATACGCCTTCTTGACCACATCCTCCACCTGCGAGGCCAATTTAAGAGTCCTGTGGACCTGGACCCCAGCATTTTTCATCGTTGAAAAAGACTCCTGAGCCCCCAGTATTGTTTGAAATAAGTAATGAGGGACAATTTTATTGAACACTGTTAAACCCATTGTTTCAATGCCAGAAGCTGGAATGCTGGAAGCTTCTACTAGCAACTGGAATGTATTCTGTACAGATTGACAGGCTTCAAGCTCTGTTCTGTTGAACACCATCAAGTTTTCTTTAAGGTGGTCATAGAAATTTCCATCCAGAGCCATCATCATGTTTATGGATGGTTTGATCAAGCAGACGCAGCATGGATTCGTTAAGGGGAAGTTGTGTTTAACGAATTTATTGGATTTCTGAGGATGTGACTAGTGCGGTAGACAGAGGGGAACCGGTGGATATGGTATTTTTAGATTTCCAAAAGGCGTTTGATAAGGTGCCTCATAAAAGGTTGCTACAGAAGGTTAGGGTGCACAGAGTTGGGGGTAAGGTGTTAGCGTGGATAGAGGATTGGCTGTCTAATAGGAAGCAGAGAGTTGGTATCAATGGGTGCTATTCTGGTTGGCAGTTGGTGACTAGTGGAGTGCCCCAGGGATCGGTGCTGGGGCCTCAACTATTTACCATTTATATAGATGATCTGGAGGAGGGGGCTGGGTGTAGGGTGACGAAGTTTGCTGATGACACGAAGATGAGTGGAAAAGCAAATTGCGTGGAGGGTGTGGAAAGTCTGCAGAGGGATCTGGATAGGCTGAGCAAGTGGGCGAGGACCTGGCAGCTGGAATACAATGTTAGCAAGTGTGAGGTTATCCACTTTGGCAGAAATAATAATAGAAGGGATTATTATTTAAAAGGTAAAAAGCTGCAGCATGCTACGGTACAGAGGGACCTGGGGGTCCTTGTGCACGAGCCACAAAAACCCAGTCTGCAGGTGCAGCAGGTGATCAGGAACGCAAATGGAATGTTGGCCTTTATAGCGAGGGGGATAGAATATAAAAGTAGGGAGGTCTTGCTGCAACTGTACAGGGTAATGGTGAGGCCGCAGCTGGAGTACTGTGTGCAGTTTTGGTCGCTGCACTTGCACAAGGATATATTGGCCTTGGAGGGAGTGCAGAGGAGGTTCACTAGGCTGATACCAGAGATGAGGGGGTTGGCCTATGAAGAGAGACTAAATAGACTAGGTCTGTACTCGTTGGAGTTTAGAGGGATGAGGGGGGATCTTATAGAGACGTAGAAGATAATGAAGGGGATGGATAGGGTAGAGAGATTCTCCCTGCTTAGAAAGGACAGCAGGACTAGAGGGCACTGCCTCAAAATAAGGGGGGGAGCAGTTTAGATCGGAGTTGAGGAAGAACTTTGTCACTCAAAGGGTGATGAATCTCTGGAATTCTCTGCTCATTGAAGTGGTGGAGGCTACCTTGCTGAATATATTTAAGTCATGGGTAGATAGGTTTTTGATAGACAGGGGATTAAGGGTTATGGGGAGAAAGCGGGAAAGTGGAACTGATCCACTTCAGATCAGCCATGATCTTGTTGAATGGCAGGGCAGGCTCGAAGGGCTAGATGGCCGACTCCTGCTCCTATTTCTTATGTTTTTATGTTCTTAAGTGAATCAGCATTTTAACTGGCCATAAGCAAGAAATATACCCAGAGCTTAATCCAATAGCATCAATGAACAGTGGGTGAGAATGTTGGGTCTAGTGGCCATAATATAATGAGTTTAAGATCTAATTCAAAGCAAGAGCGCACGCAGATTGTAGTTGAGGCATTTTTGTAAAGCTGAAAATTGAACTAACACAGAGATGGACAAAGACTGATCAATGACAGATTTTAACAGATTGTAAAATTGCAGAATAAACACTATAAAAGAGACAACTTGAAATTTCAATCATGGGTAAATATAGGAGATAAATCAAAATCAGCAGGTGCTGCAAGAGGAACAATACAGATATCAAAAGAAAGTAAATATCATTGTTAGAGGAGCAATAGAGATAGCAAGAAGGGAGCACAAAGAATTATTGTTAACCAATATTCTCTAGTACAGAGAGCTGGAATTTGGGGATGAGGGGAGTGAGTTAGCACCAAATTGGTTTAAAAAAAAATCCTAATAATTGATTTGGAGTCTGGTTAACAATGTGTGCTGTGGCAGAGTTTAGCTCTGACTGGTACCACACCCTCAATCTCCATACAGCCTGACTCTCATTGAAACTTTTTCAGTTGTAAATTGTTGGTTTAATGACATGACAGATATGAATTCCTTCACCCTCAAAGCCCAGCAGTGAACTTTACCCATTACCATGGCAACCAGCTCCTGTTAACCCTGTCAATTCTGCTCATGCATTTCCTCCAGTTTCCCATTTATGACCTGGTGTTGTGGGGGGGAATGTGGGCTGTAATGGGGGGGAGGGGGGGAGAAGTGGGCTGTAATGAGCTGGGGGCGGGGTGGTGTCCTGGTCAGGATGAGGGGTGTTCCTGTCTCTGGGACACTCCTGGATTATGGCACACTCTGGGTCACATGACTGGGGTTTTGTTTCCTGAATTGTTCCGGCTGAGAATGTAAATGTTTTACTTCCTGCAGACTCCCCGGTGAAACACTGTACTGCGTATACACAGCTCCCCCCCCACCCCCCCAGTCTGTGCAGACTCCCCGGTGAAACACTGCACTGCGTATACACAGCTCCCCCCCCAGTCTGTGCAGACTCCCCGGTGAAACACTGCACTGCGTATACACAGCTCCCCCCCCCAGTCTGTGCAGACTCCCCGGTGAAACACTGCACTGCGTATACACAGCTCCCCCCCCAGTCTGTGCAGACTCCCCGGTGAAACACTGCACTGCGTATACACAGCTCCCCCCCCCAGTCTGTGCAGACTCCCTGGTGAAACACTGCACTGCGTATACACAGCTCCCCCCCCAGTCTGTGCAGACTCCCCGGTGAAACACTGCACTGCGTATACACAGCTCCCCCCCCCAGTCTGTGCAGACTCCCCGGTGAAACACTGCACTGCGTATACACAGCTCCCCCCCCCCGCAGTCTGTGCAGACTCCCCGGTGAAACACTGCACTGCGTATACACAGCTCTCCCCCAGTCTGTGCAGACTCCCCGGTGAAACACTGTACTGCGTATACACAGCTCTCCCCCAGTCTGTGCAGACTCCCCGGTGAAACACTGCACTGCGTATACACAGCTCCCCCCCCCAGTCTGTGCAGACTCCCCGGTGAAACACTGCACTGCGTATACACAGCTCTCCCCCAGTCTGTGCAGACTCCCCGGTGAAACACTGCACTGCGTATACACAGCTCTCCCCCAGTCTGTGCAGACTCCCCGGTGAAACACTGTACTGCGTATACGCAGCTCGCTCCCAGTCTGTGCAGACTTCCCGGTGAAACACTGCACTGCGTATACACAGCTCGCTCCCAGTCTGTGCAGACTTCCTGGTGAAACACTGCACTGCGTATACACAGCTCACTCCCTGTCTGTGCAGACTCTCTGGTGAAACGCTGTACTGCGTATACACAGCTCACTCCCTGTCTGTGCAGACTCTCTGGTGAAACGCTGTACTGCATATATACAGCTCGCTCCCAGTCTTTGCAGACTTCCTGGTGAAACACTGTACTGCATATACGCAGCTCACTCCCGGTCTGCGCAGACTGCCTGGTGAAAGGCTGTACGGAGTATCTGCATCCCAGTCTGAGCAGACACTGACAAAATGCTTCCCGGTTTGTACAGACAGATTAAGCGTTGTCCTGTGTAACAGAGACGGTGGTGTGTTTGGGAGTGTGGACAGTGATGTGTAATGGATAGTGATGGAAATACTCAGCAGGTCAGGCAAGAAGTGTGGAGAGAGAAACAGACTTAATGTTTCAGATCAAAGACCTTTCATCAGAACCAACCTGTCCTTATACCTTGATTTTGATCAAATAGTTTATAATTGAACAGCAAGATCTGGGATACTTGGAGAAACAGGCTGGTTGCTGGTTTTGGGGATTTGGCTGACTGGGGCAGTGTCAGTGACAACATTAGAAAAATGACATTGTGATTTCCAAACCAAAGCATTGACGTTCAATTTTGTCAATGGTATTGACGTACAATTCTTTGAAATGTCGATGTTCAGGAGGATGTTGCCTTGATTCCGTATATTTTGAGTTTTCAGTGTTCTGCGTCAGTTTACTCTCGGATGCATAAAGTGAATGTTTTACATTGCAGCCACAACGATGGTCTGCTGGAGGTGGTTGGTGTTTATGGCTCATTCCATTGTGCTCAAATCCATGTGAAACTGGCCAATCCGGTACGTCTGGGCCAGGCACACACAGTCAGAGTAAGTACCTGCCCCTCAGAGCGGGGCAAAATAACCCAAAATCCCTCCACCTGAGAACTGACTCCGAACCCGGAATCATAGGGTATGGGGAGAGATTGGTGGGAGGGGGGGTGGTGTCCAGCTGGTGTGGGGAGAGATAGGGGTTTCACTGTCTGGGCGATCCAAGATGCAGGGAGATTGGGGGGCCAGGGTGTCTCTGTTTCGGCGATTTGTGTGTCTTTGGGTGTTTGTGATGTTTGGCTTGGCACAAATTTCTGAGGGGATTGAAGGGGAGGTGGGGCAGGGCATTGGGGGTGAGGCAGGTTTTTGGGGGCTGTGTTTTGGGTGTCTCTGCAGTTGATTCCCTGTTTTCCCTCTTTCCTGCAGATTATCCTGAAGAACGCTGTGATGCCGATGCAGGTGGATGGAGAGCCCTGGATTCAGGGTCCCTGTGCTGTTGTGATCACACAAAAAACCCAAGCACTGATGATATCTGCACCCAACGAGCAGCTGGAGGAGGATGTCCCACCAGTGACTGAGCCTGAGGAGGATAGAGAGGGAAGTTAAGGATGGTGTGGGTGGGCTGTATATCCTTACAAGCTGCTTTGCTGGTAAGGTCTCTGTTGGAACTGAAGAAGGTGCGCTTCCCCAGAATGCGTTGCCCTTCATTCCTTCAGAGCTGGATCCCGATTCCTGTGTGTCTGACATTGGAGATTGGGATGGGGAGGATGCTGGAGTCATCGCAGAGCGATTTGCTCAGCTCTTTCAGTAACTGATTCAATACTCCCCCAGTCCCAATGCGTTTCACTGATAGGATACTCCCTGTGTAATTATTGAGAAGAGGGACCAATAGGCTCAGAGTCACAGACAGACTGCCTCGTCCGTGAGCCACTTTCTAGAATCTGTGCTCTTGGTTTGCCCGTATAGAAGGTGTGACATCACCATTCCAGCTCTAACAATCCAAATTCTGAGTCTCTCCCCACTCCTGATCAACATCTGATTCAGATATGAACCCCAACTCACCCCAGTAACCAGACACTGTCTGGCAGTAAGACAAGGTGACACAGAAAAGAGGATCTGGACATTCAGTAGGAATGAGAAATCAGCATGGGTTGGGGCTGTGGCACCTTGTTGGAGCACTATAGAGGGAGCTTTACTCTGTATCTAACCCCGTGCTGTACCTGTCCTGGGAGTGTTTGATGGGGATGGTGTCAACAGAGCTTTACTCTGTATCTGTTCTGTCCTATCATTGTTTTTATTGGGTGCTGGTGCTGTCAGTATGAGGTATATTATCTCAGAATACACCATTTACCCAAAGCAGAGTGCAGTTCCTCTGCTGCCTCCTAGGCTCCTCTTGCACCTTGCCCTGGTTATTCTCTGGGGAGCTGTGCAGTTGGCTGCTCTGATGTTCAGATTCCCCGACTCTCATTCTGATTTTGAAGTCTTAGTTTGGGCCTTTTTGTTGGTGTGTATTTTTTTGTTTATTTCTGGTCTTGCTGTATTTGCACTGGTTTTGGACCTTGTCGAGTCTTTACACTGTGGCAGTTTTACTGTGGCTGTTATTATTGGAATCTGTGTTGCACTGCTAATTGCTGAGGGCCTCAGAGTTGCAGGTCAACACTGACTGGCTGAAGAAGGGGTACCAAGGACAACAATTTACATGAATGTAGCACCTTGAATGTGTAGTACAAGGTCCCAAGCTGCTTTACAGGAGCGTTTAGTATGTGACCCCCGTGAGGAGATGAACAGGAGCTTGTCGGGAACATTGTGACTGGCTTGTCGGGAACATTGTGACTGGGTAGAATCTGTATAGGAGCTTTCATAGAAAAACACAACTGAGAGGTGGGCTCCAGCTGATAGCCTGTCTACCCCAGAAGGGAGACAGATTGGGATTACATCCCATGCTCAATTATCCCCAGTCCCTGACGCACTGAGCTTCCCTCAGAATCAGAAACTGGTGTTGCTCCCTACCCAAATCCTGTCTCACTCCGAGTGGGAAAATTGTTTACATGTGTCACACTGTTAACTTCCCTGCTCCTGGGAAATCTGACACTGAGTTTTCTCATTGTGTGTGGTCTAATTTAACATTGCTTATTTGTGGTCAAACTTTGTGACATAATAATGTGAAATAAATTTAGGGAAGGTCTTTGGAGTGTTTATGTGTCCTGGATAAATAAAATGCTTACTGTGTATGAGAAGTACCACAAACAATGGGTGGGTACCAAAGTAACACAGGCACAGCGTATCAGCAGACTTGATGGGCTGAACGGCCTAATTCTGCTTCTATAATCAACCTGAATCTTTAATATCATGTACTCTTCCCCCCTGTACCGCCCCAACCAAGTCCTGCAACAAGAGTCAATCCTTCACTATATGGTTTCCTTTGACAGAATTCACTAACCATTTCAAGAAATCCTTTGTTTCAGTCAAACCCAATATTTGGGTTGAGGGGAAGTAGTTTTTAAGGACAGCGCAGTGGTTAGCACTACTGCCTCAAGTGCCAAGCTTGACATGACCACAAATGTGAGGTAATGCATTTTGCAAGGTCAAATACAGACTGGAAATATACAGGAAATAATGGAAGTGTTGCAATGAGAACAAAAAAACAGGAAATAAGATTAAGTGGATTATATTTTTAAAAATTACAAGTTCAGAATTGAGTGCCCATGTTACTGACAGTAATCTGATCAAGGTGCTGGTGTGACTCTGCCCAGGAACAACTGTACCCACAGTGAGCATGGTCAACAACACCAGCAAGCAGAGCATTCAGAGACTGACAGAGTAAAACTCCAGAGTGTCAAACTGCTGTAGGCAGTTTAACTAGTGGCAACTGTCATCAGGCACTATAGTTACAAATAAACTGCAGAAAAAGCCCATTTAGCATAACTAATCCATGTTGGTGTTTATACCACATTTGATCCTCTTGCATTTTTTGCTAAATTTACCATCATAATCCTCAATTCCCCTCTTCATTCTCACCTAGTTTAAATATTTCAAAACCAATCACTTCAGCCAATCCCCATGGCAGTGAGTCCCACATTCTCCCCACTCTGAAATTTCTCCTAAATTCCCCATTGGATTTCTTGGTGACTATGTCTCTATGGTGACTTGGTCTCTAGTTCTGCTTTTCCCCACAGGAGGAAACATTCTCCCCATATCCACTTTATCCAGGCCTCCATTTTAAATCTATTTGGTCCATAACAAGGCAGCAGAATCAATTTTTTAAATCCTATTAAAGATAATTCATACATTAACCTTGAATTTAGAACAAAGAACAAAAACAGCCTGGGAAACAGGCCCTTTGGCCCAACTGGAAGATTTCCCTGAATATGTTTTTAAAGCCAAATCCAGAACTTGATTGGGTAAAATTCATCTGGATTACTGGACCAGAGTTAGTTTGGCATCTTTGGAACTCAGCCAGAAAGCTGGGAACACTCTGCTCTGAAACTCTGTTTTGTAGCTAATTAGCAGCATTGGGACATTAGAAACCGAATAAAAGGACACAAGTCCCACAGCAAAGTCCAGGAAAACCCCCACCACCTTGGGCAGCTGCACATTCAGAACCAGCTCCCGGTCTTCATGCCAGGCTGAGAGCTTCCGGCCAAAACCCTCCACACACCAGCTGAGCGCATTCCTGCCAAGACGGCTCCGAGATCCCTTCCTATCCACTCCAACACAGGCAATCCCAATTGCCCAGAAACTGCCACCATCATTGCTCACTTCCCAATAATGGCGACCATTAGTGAAACTCTGCAGGGCCAGCACTTGGGAACAGTTGAAAAATCTCTCGGGTTGATCAGGGTAGGACTGCGGCTGCTCTGCCAAACTCAGGACAGTGAAGCGATCATTTATAAGCAGCTTCTTGTGGGCTGTCCGAAGGTCATAAGTAATCTTGGAGTTATCTGCACAACACAGAAAAAATTGTTACTCAACAGCAGAGGCACAAAACAGCCGCAGCAGCACACGCCCCAGCACCCACAGGCCACGCCGTGCGCATCCACCACACTGACATCACAAACACTTCATAACTCTTCCATTGACCAGAATCTGAATGTTAAGTTGGCAACGGCAAGGCTGTTAACAAAGTGGTTGAAGTAGGCTGGGCCAGGGGTGGGGAAGAAGAGAGGAGGTGATGTTCCTCGTTATACTCACACTGCATTAACTCGGCTCTACTTGGCACGAGGGACTGGGCGGACGGAGGCAGTCCTGTGAGACAAACACACAAATTAAACTCGTTACAACTCTGGGAAGTGGATTGATTAATATGTTCCTCAAACTTTAAAACCGGGCAATTGGACATTAATTCACTGGAATAAAAGCAAATTACTGCGAATGCTAGAATCTGAAACCAAAAGAGAAAATGCTGGAAAATGTCAGATGATCTTTCGCAATGGACAAAGGGTCATCTGGGCTCAAAACATCAGCTCTTTTCTCTCCTCACAGATACTGCCAGACCTGCTGAGATTTTCCAGCATTTTCAACTTTTGGACATTAATTCATTTGTTGTTAGTGCTTTTCCCAAACACCCCAATCAGCTCCTAGGCAGTCTGTAAGCTGTCAATAATCACAGCAATGTTTGGAATCGTGAGCTAAATTGCAAATTAATCCACTCTTGGCAGTGGCACACCACTGGGGGGGGGGGGGGCGGGGGGGGCATGCGAGCGTGGAAGGAGCAGTGCACTACCGGGGGTGGGGGGGGGGAGGGGGAAGGGAGTGCTGCACTGCCAGAGGTACTATACTGCTGATGCCTGGACCAGTATTTATCTCTAACTTCACTCCGTTTTTGAGATGTTATCTCATTAACACATGATGAGGGCGGCACAGTAGCACTGTGTTTAGCACCACTGCTTCACAGCTCCAGGGACTTGGGGTTTGATTGCCAGCTTGGGTCACTGTCTGTGTGGAGTTTGCACATCCTTCTCATGTCTGCGTGGGTTTCCTCCCACAGTCCAAAGATGTGCAGGTTAGGTTGTTTGGCCATGTTAAAAATTGCCCCTTAGTGTCCCGTGATGTGTAGGTTAGAGGGATTAGTGGGCGGATATTGGGTTAGGGCCTGGGTGGGATTGTGGTCGGTACAGACTCGATGGGCTGAACTGCCTCTTTCTGCATTGTAGGGTTTCTATGACATCACTGACTGAAGCCTACTTAAATTCCACATTGACAACATTTCAAAAATGCTTTACATTCTGGCAGATGTGAGAAGTAAACAAATGCAGTTGTCTTCATTCGGAGAGCAGCCCTGACAGAACTTACACTTCAACAGGCACAGGAACTTCAAACCCATTAACGATCGGGCTGTAGCCTGCCTCATCTGATAGATGCCCCCACAGTGCCACCGACCCTCTGACGGCGCGGCGCTCCCTCGCCACCGACCCTCTGACGGCGCGGCGCCCCCACAGTGCCACCGACCCTCTGACAGCATGGCGCTCCCTCGCCACTGACCCTCTGACGGCGCGGCGCTCCCTCGCCACCGACCCTCTGACGGCGCGGCGCTCCCTCGCCACCGACCCTCTGACGGCGCGGCGCTCCCTCAGCATCATACTGTCATCCAAATTATTTTCTCTGCATTCTGAAGTTTAATTTGAACTTTATGGAAGTGAATCTGGAGAGATCGTTAACTGTCAGGTGATCCATGTTCTTTATTCAAGCTTGGTGAAAGAAGAACGGGAGATCAGAGGGGTGTGGGGGCTACATCACAGTGTTACAGTGAGGGGTGTGGGGGCTACATCACAGTGTTACAGTGAGGGGGTGTGGGGGCTACATCACAGTGTTACAGTGAGGGGGTGTGGGGGCTACATCACAGTGTTACAGTGAGGGGTGTGGGGCTACATCACAGTGTTACAGTGAGGGGGTGTGGGGGCTACATCACAGTGTTACAGTGAGGGGTGTGGGTTATATCACAGTGTTACAGTGAGGGGTGTGGGGTATATCAGTGTTACAGTGAGGGGTGTGGGGTATATCACAGTTACAGTGAGGGGGTGTGGGGTATATCACTGTTACAGTGAGGGGTGTGGGGGCTACATCACAGTGTTACAGTGAGGGGTGTGGGGTATATCACAGTGTTACAGTGAGGGGTGTGGGGTATATCAGAGTGTTACAGTGAGGGGTGTGGGATATATCACAGTGTTACAGTGAGGGGTGTGGGGTATATCAGAGTGTTACAGTGAGGGGTGTGGGGTATATCACAGTGTTACAGTGAGGGGTGTGGGGTATATCACAGTGTTACAGTGAGGGGTGTGGGGTATATCACAGTGTTACAGTGAGGGGTGTGGGGTATATCACAGTGTTACAGTGAGGGGTGTGGGGTATATCACTTACTTGGACCTCCATATGGAGATGGCAGTTGGTTTTGACTGGGTGATGGTTTAGGCTTGGCTTTCTCTGTAAAGGGAGGAGAAAGTATTGATATTAATAGAGATATCATGTCAAAACTTTTCACCTTGTATTTACACGAGAATGCCAAATTTGAAATACTAACAGCAATTTATCTTCCAGAAGAGTCCGACTGATTTCTCTATGGCAACGCCTTGGCCAAACAGTAGGAAGAATAGGCTTCCCGAACCCCTGGGTACCCGTACAAAAGGCTGAAGGTTTCAACATATTCCTTCTATTTTCAGAAGGCAGGACTGTGTGTATGAATTGTGTCACTTTTAGGAAATATAAATTATCCACATTACTGCCTTGACAATTATCTGAAATTGGCTGCTGGTGTTGCAGTTGGTGCATTCAGGATTGTTCAACAAGTGGTGCCCAATAATGGAATCACCATTAACAACAGACACTCAGTTTTAGTTTCTGTAATGCAGCTGGTTGCGCGCAGTCTGTACCCTGCCGATTAGAAACAACCAAAGAAACATTCTGTTTGATTTGACCAGTCAACTGTTGGGCATTTAGACTATACAAATCTGGCATTGCCCCAAAGTAGAGGCATTGGTGGGCTTTCTTAACTATAACATTGGCATGGGGGGACCAGGACAGGTCGTTGGTGATCTGGACACATAGAAACTTGAAGCTCTCGACCCTTTCTACTTTGTCCCCATTGGTGTAGACAGGGACATGTTCTCTTTTACGTTTCCTGAAGTTGATGACAGTCTCCTTCATTTTGTTGGCATTGAGGACGAGATTATTGTTGCTGCGCCAGATTCTCTATCTCATTCCTGAACTGTGTCATCATTGTTTGAGATTTGACCCACTACAGTGGTGTTGTCAGCAAACCTGAAAATCAGGTTGAAGTGGAATTTGGCCACAGTCATAGATGTACAAGGAGTATAGTGGGGCACCGGTGCTGAGAATGATTGTGGAGGCGTTTTCTTTATCCATTCGTGGGACGTGGGAATCGCTGGCTGGCCAGCATTTATTGCCTATCCCTAGTTGCACCTGAACCGAGTGTCTTGCCAAGTCATGTTAGAGAGCAGTTGAAAGTCAACCACGTTGCTGTGGGTCTGGAGTTACATGTAGGCTAGACTGGGTAAGGACGGCAGATTTTCTTGCCTAAAGAACGTTAGTGAACCAGATGGGTTTTTCTGACAATTGACAATGGTTTCATGGTCAAAGAACAAAAACAGCCCGGGAAACAGGCCCTTCGGCCCAACAAGCCCGCACTGCCATCTCAACACCACCAGTCCACCTCTCTACCCATGACCCCTATCTAATGTTTTATGGCCATCCAGATTGAGGGAAACTGATTTAGGGACAATTTATTCCTGCCAATCAGCCTAACAGCACATCTTTGGGGTGTGGGAGGAAACCGGAGCACCCGGAGAAAACCCACGCAAGCACGGGGAGAATGCGCAAACTCCCACAGACACCGGCCCAAATCCATGTGTCTGCACAGCAATCAGCGACAGTCAGAGCTGTCGTCTTGCCCAGTATCTGGTCCAGTTTAGGCACACACTAACGACATGAAGCACTAGGCCAATCTCAAACAACCAAGAGCAGCCCCAGTACGACCCATCGCGTGTATGCCCCTCGTTGGACACGAGGTGGACCGACTTAAAACCTGTGAATGAAAAGAGAAAAACGTTATTATCATACTATACCCATTTACATTACCAGGGACGCCCCGATGCTAATGACCCTTATTTAAAAGGATCTCCTATATCCACCCATCTCTAACCCAGTCATGTGCCTGTCTAAGTTACTCTTAAAGGACTCTAGCGTGTTTGCCTCCACCACCTTACTTGGCAGAGCATTCCATACCCCTACTACCCTCTGTGTGAAAAACCTCCCTCTAATATCTGTGTTGTACCTCTCCCCCCTCACCTTAAAGTCCATGGCCCCTTGTCCTACGTGTCTCTATTATAGGAAATAGCTTACCTCTGTTTACTCTATCTATACCCTTCATAATCTTATATACCTCTATTAGATCCCCCCTCAGTCGGCGTCTTTCAAGGGAAAAGAGCCCCAATTTCTTCAATCTTTCCTCATACCCCAGTCCTTCCATACCAGGCAATATCCTGGTAAACCTCCTCTGCACTCTGTCCAGAGTCTCCACGTCCTTCCGGTAGTAAGGTGACCAGAACTGGACGCAGTACTCTAAATGCAGCCTAACCAACGTTCTGTACAACTGCAACATTAGACTCCAGCTCTTATACTCTATACCCCTTCCTATAAAGGCTAACATATCATAGGCTTTCTTCACCACACTCTCCACTTGCACTGCCACCTTCAAAGACTTGTGCACTTGCAGCCCCAGGTCTCGCTGCAACTCTATACTCCTTACGGGCTTACCCTTTATCATATAACTTCCCCCTACATTATTCCGGCCAAAATGCATCACCTCACATTTATCCGGATTAAACTCCATTTGCCACGTATCTGCCCAATCAACCAGCCTATCAATATCCCGTTGTATTGCCAGACACTGCTCCTCACTGCCTGCCAATCCAGCCATCTTGGTGTCATCAGCAAATTTGCTGGTCACACCACCTACTCCCTCTTCCAAATCATTTATATACACTACAAAGAGAAGAGGTCCCAGTACCGAGCCCTGCGGCACACCACTAGTGACAGACCTCCAGCTAGAAAAGGACCCCTCCACTACTACTCTGACTCCTCTTTGCAAGCCAGTTCTCTACCCATCTAGATACCTGACCACATATCCCATGGTCATCTGTAGATTAATTCCAGATTTTTTCTTACTGAATTCAAATTCCACCATCTGCTGCAGCAGGATTTGAACCTGCGTCCCCAGAACATTAGCTGAGTTTCTGGATTACCAGTCTAGCGATAATATCGCTAGGCCAGAGTCCCAGCAACCCCTGACTGCAGTACTGAGAGTCAGGAATACTCAGGTCCAGTCACAGAGGAAGGAGTGAGCCCCTGGCCGTGGAGTTTGGAGATGAGTTTTGTGGGAATACTGGTGTTGAAGGCTGAGCTGTAGTCAATAAATAGGAGTCTGACATAGGTGTCTTTGTTATCTAGGTGTCCTAGGGTTGAGTGCAGGGCCAGGGAGATGCTAATTTCAATCGCTTAAGCAAATTCAATCTCCTTATCCAGGGATATTTTGGTTCTTGCCAGCAACTTTTTCTGAACATTCAAAATTCATATCACTTTCACCAAGTGAAGATGGGTAAAGGCAATAAGAGTGCAAAAAGGAGAAAACACAACAGAAACACAATGCTGCGAGACATGGCACAATACAAAATGTATGAGAGACAAGGGCAGAATACAGCTTAGCTAATTAGTAACATGACCATGGAGAAGAACCATTAGTACGGTCTACATAGCTTCAGACAAACTGCATAGTGGCCTACGTAACAGGTTAGGCAGATGAAAACCAGACACAGAAGCCTCAGAATATCACAGAAACTCGATAAAGACAACGTGCTGGCACAGCGGTTAGCACTGCTGCCTCTAGCACCAGGAACCTGGGTTTGATTCCCGGCTTGGGTCATTCATTGTGCGGGATCTGCACGTTCTCTCTGTACCTGTGTGGGTTTCCTCCCACAATCCAAAAGATGTGGTGATTAGGTGTATGGCCATACTAAATTCTCCCTCAGTGTACGCGAACAGGCGGCGGAGTGAGGCGACTAGGTGATTTTCACAGTAACTTTATTGCAGTGTTAATGTAAGCTTACTTGTGACTAATAAATAAACTTCAAACAGACATTCTGATAAAATCACAGTAATAGGGTAAATAGAAAGGGTCGAGAGCTTCAAGTTTTTAGGTGTCCAGATCACCAACAACCTTCCTGGTCCCCCCACGCCGACACTATAGTTAAGAAAGCCCCACCATGCCTCTACTTTCTCAAAGGACTAAGGAAATTTAGCATGTCCACTACGACTCTCACCAATTTTTACAGATGCCCCATAGAAGACTATAAGGCATAGGAGCAGAATTAGGCCAGTCGGCCCATCAGCTTTGTTCCGCCATTCAATCATGGCTGATATTTTCCTCATCCCCATTCTCTTGCCTTTTCCCCATAATCCCTGATCCCCTTACTAATCAAGAACCTATCTATTTCTGTCTTAAAGACACTCAATGACCTGGCCTCCACAGCCTTCTGCAGCAAAGAGTTCCACAGATCACTACTCTCTGGCTGAAGAAATTCCTCATCTCTGGTTTAAAGAATTGTCCCCTCAGCTTGAGGTTGTGCCTCTGGTTCTCGTTTTTCCTACTAGTGGAAACATCCTCTCCATATCCACTCTTTCCAGGGCCTCACAGTATCCTGTAAGTTTCAATAAGATCCCCCCCCCTCATCCTTCTAAACTCCTTTTTGGTTCTTTCTGGTTGTATCACAGCTTGGTATGGGCTCCTGCTCTGACCAAGATCGCAAGAAACCACAAAAGGAATGAACGTAGCCCAGTCCATCACGCAAACCAGCCTCCTATCCATTGACACTATCTACACTATCCACTGCCTCGGCAAAGCAGCCGGCATAATTAAGGACCCCACGCACCCCGGACATTTTCTCTTCCACCTTCTTCCATCAGGAAAAAGGTACAAAAGTCTAAGGTCACGTACCAACTGAGTCAAGAACAGCTTCTTCCCTGCTGCTGTCAGACTTTTGAATGGACCTATCTCACATTAAGTTGATATTTCTACACACCCTAGCTATGTCTGTAACACTACATTCTGCACGCTCTCGTGTCCTTCTCTATGAAAGGTATGCTTTGTTTGTATAGCGCTCAAGAAACAATACTTTACACTGTATGTTAATATATGTGACAATAATAAATCAAAAAACCACTAAGAGAAGAGATCCACGACCTGAATTTGTAATAGGGAAAAGGGGGAAGACTGACATTTGACTGATTAAAATAAAAGCAAATTACTGCGGATGCTGGAATTTGAAACCAAAAGAGAAAATGCTGGAAAATCTCAGCAGGTCTGGCAGCATCTGTAAGGAGAAAAGCTGATGTTTGGAGTCCAGATGATCTTTTGCCTGATGCTTAGTATATTCTGACATCAGCACTGCATTAACTCAGTGTACGGTGAATTATATATTGGATGGAATTCACCCAAAAAATTCAAAGTGCTGAATTTGCATAAAAACGGTTTTTCTGAGCAGGATTTTCAAAATGACTCTCGTGCCGTGCACTGCAGAGTGCCCCAGCGGAATCATGCTGAAAATCTGAGGACAGGGGGCTAATGCTGAGCGCCGCCTCATCAATTATAGAACCATAGAAAATTACAGCTCAGAAACAGGCCTTTTGGCCCTTCTTGTCTGTGCCGAACCATTTTTTGCCTAGTCCCACTGACCTGCACTTGGACCATATCCCTCCACACCCCCCTCATCCATGTACCTGTCCAAGTTTTTCTTAAATGTTAAAAGTGACCCCGCATTTACCGCTTTATCCGGCAGCTCATTCCACACTCCCACCACTCTCTGCGTGAAGAAGCCCCCCCTAATATTCCCTTTAAACTTTTCTCCTTTCACCCTTAACCCATGCCCTCTGGTTTTTTTCTCCCCTAGCCTCAGTGGAAAAAGCCTGCTTGTATTCACTCTATCTATACCCATCAAAATCTTATACACCTCTATCAAATCTCCCCTCATTCCTCTACGCTCCAGGGAATAAAGTGCTAACCTGTTCAATCTCTCTGTAACTCAGCTTCTCAAGTCCCAGCAACATCCTTGTGAACTTTCTCTGCACTCTTTCAACCTTATTTACATCCTTCCTGTAACTAGGTGACCAAAACTGTACACAATACTCTAAATTCAGCCTCACCAATGCCTTATATAACCTCACCATAACACTCCAACTTTTATACTCAATACTCCGATTTATAAAGGCCAATGTACCAAAACCACTCTTTACGACCCTATCCACCTGTGACGTCACTTTTAGGGAATTCTGTACCTGTATTCCCAGATCCGTCTGTTCAACTGCACTCTTCAGAGTCCTACCATTTAGCCTGTATGTTCTACTTTGGTTTGTCCTTCCAAAGTGCAATACCTCACACTTGTCTGCATTAAATTCCATTTGCCATTTTTCAGCCCATTTTTCTAGTTGGTCCAAATCCCTCTGCAAACTTTGAAAACCTTCCTCACTGTCCACTACACCTCCAATCTTTGTATCATCAGCAAATTTGCTGATCCAATTTACCACATTATCATCCAGATCATTGATATAGATGACAAACAAAATGGACCCAACACCGATCCCTGAGGCACTCCACTAGTCACAGGCCTCCACTCAGAGAAGCAATCCTCCACAACCACACTCTGGCTTCTTCCATTGAGCCAATGTCTAATCCAATTTACCATCTCCCCATGTATACCTAGTGACTGAACCTTCCTAACTAATCTCCCATGAGGGACCTTATCAAAGGCCTTGCTGAAATCCAGGTAGACAACATCCACCACCTTCCCTTCATCCACTTTCCTGGTAACCTCCTCGAAAAACTCTAATAGATTGGTCAAACATGACCTACCACGCACAAAGCCATGTTGACTCTCCCTAATAAGTCCCTGTCTATCCAAATATTTGTAGATCCTATCCCTTACCACACCTTCCAATAACTTGCCAGCCACCGTCAAACTTACTGGCCTGTGATTTCCCGGATTTCTTTTGGAACCTTTTTTAAGCAACGGAACAAAATGAGCCACCCTCCAATCATCCAGCACCTCCCCCGTGAATACTGACATTTTAAATATGTCTGCCAGGGCCCCTGCAAGTTCAACACTAGCCTCCCTCAAGGTCTGTGGGAATACCCTGTCCGGTCCTGGGGATTTATCTACTCTGATTTGCCTCAAGACAGCCAGCACCTCCTCCCCTTTAATCTGTAAAGGTTCCATGACCTCCCTACCTGTTTGCCCAATTTCCGTAGACTCCATGCCCGTTTCTTAGTAGTGCTGATCAGCAGAGAGATCTCGGGGTACATGTGCATAGCTCCCTGAAAATTGGCACCCAGGTTAATAAGGTTGTTAGCTTTTATTGGTAGAGGGATTGAATTTCGGAGCCGTGAGGTCATGTTACAACTGTACAAAACTCTGGTGCGGCCGCACTTAGAGTATTGCGTACAGTTCTGGTCGCCGCATTATAAGAAAGATGTGGAGGCATTGGAAAGGGTGCAGAGGAGGTTTACCAGGATGTTGCCTGGTATGGTGGGAAGGTCTTATGAGGAAAGGCTGAGGGACTTGGTTGTTTTCATTGGAGAGAAGAAGGTTACGAGGTGACCTAATTGAGGCATACAAGATGATCAAAGGATTGGATAGGGTGGACAGTGAGAGCCTTTTAGGCTCTCACTGGCTCAAGAAAAAAAAACTACAACTACCGGTAAGCGTCCCTAGTGACGACTTCCGGTTTCTAACTAATTTAAAAAAAACCGCCGAAAAACTCGCGACTTAAACTAGAAATAAACAGTTAAACAAAATTAACAGAAAAATGCACCTTTTTTGCTGCCTCTTCACACGCCCAAAAATCGCTGCCTCTGGATACTGCTCCTCAGGAACAATGAGGTAAAAGGCTCCTATAAATTAGCGCAGAGAGGATACCCGATCCCCTACACTGGTAGAGAATCCCACCCTCCCACCTCCTCTAACCTAAATTATAAGTGTGGGAAAGTTTTTTTTCTGCTGGTAATTGTTTCAGGGATGGCAGTTCAGGCAGTGTGCTGCATCTCCTGTGGGATGTATGTGGTGAGGGACTCCAGTAGTGTTTCAGGGGATTTTACTTGTAAGAAGTGTGTTAGATTGAAGCTTCTGGAGGAGCGTGTAAAGGAGCTGGAGGTGGAATTAGAGGAACTCCGCATAATTCGGGAGGCAGAGGTGGACATTGATAGGAGTTATAAGGAGATAGTCACTCCTAGAAATCAGTCTTGGGTCACTGCCAAGAGGAGGGGAAAGAAGCAAGTGGGGGGACAATCCCCTGGGGCTGTTCCCCTCCAAAATAGGTTTTCGGTCCTGGAGGCTACAGTTGAGGAGGAATCAACTGGGGATAGCCAAAGGGAGCAGGTCTCTGGGGGTGAGCCTAGTGTGAAAGCTCAGGTGGTTAGGGGATGCAAAAGATTGGGCCTCGTGATTGGGGACTCCACAGTTAAGGGGACGGATAGGAGAGTCGGTAGTAATGGTAGGGACTCAGGGCTGGTGTGTTGCCTACCAGGGGCTGGGGTCCGGGATGTATCAGAGAGGATATTCAAGACTCTTAGGGGAGAGGGAGATCAACCCCAAGTTATAATTCATGTGGGGACACATGACATAGGGAGGCTAAGGGAAGGGGATATTAAGCAGAGATTCATGGAGTTGGGGTGGAAACTAAAGGCCAAGTCAGACAGAGTGGTTATCTCTGGACTCTTGCCTGTGCCACAGGATAGTTTAGAGAGGAATAGAGAGAGGGAAAGTTTGAACTTGTGGCTGAGGGGATGGTGCAGGAGGGAGGGGTTCAAGTACTTGAGCAATTGGGGCTCATTCTGGGGAAGGTGGGACCTCTATAAGAGTGATGGTTTACACCTGAACCAGAGGGGAACAAATATCCTGGGGGGTAAATTTGTGAAGGCTATGCGGGGTGGTTTAAACTGATTCAGAGGGGGGGTGGGATCCTGAGTAGAGGGGGTGAAAGTGAGGGGGGCATAGATGGGGACTGCAATGCACGGCATTGTGGGGGTGGGGCGGAGCAGGGTTTGAAATGCGTATACTTTAATGCGAGGAGTATTCGCAATAAAGTGGATGAACTTGCAGCGTGGATCAGTACCTGGGACTTTGATGTTGTGGCCATTTCAGAGACATGGATAGAGCAGGGTCAGGAATGGATGTTGCAGGTCCCGGGGTACAAATGCTTTAGTCGGAGTAGAGAAGGAGGTAGAAGGGGGAGTGGGGTAGCATTATTGGTCAAGGACTGTATCACAGTGTCAGAGAGGAAGTTTGATGAGGACTTGTCTGTTGAGGTAGTATGGGCAGAGATTAGAAATAGAAGAGGAGAGGTCACCCTGCTGGGAGTCTTTTATAGACCACCAAAAAGTTCTAGAGAGGTTGAGGAAAGGATTGCGGAGACGATCCTGGTTAGGAGTGAAAGTAATAGGGTAATTGTTATGGGGGACTTTAACTTTACTAATATTGATTGGAATTGCTATAGCTCTAGCGCGTTAGAGGGATCAGTTTTTGTTCAAAGTGTGCAGGAAGGTTTTTTGACTCAGTATGTAGATAGGCCAACTAGAGGTGAGGCTATATTGGATTTGGTGCTGGGTAATGAGCCAGACCAGGTGCTAGACTTGGAAGTTGGTGTGCATTTTGGTGATAGTGACCACAATTCGGTTACGTTCACCTTAGTGATGGAAAGGGATAGGCATGAACCTCGGGTCAGTAGTTTTAGCTGGGGGAAGGGTAATTATGAGGCTATTAGGAGAGAATTAGGAAGCATAGGTTGGACTAGGAGATTACAGGGACTGGGAACGTCCGAAATGTGGAGTTTTTTCAAGGAGCAGCTACTGCGGGTCTGTGATAGGTATGTCCCTGTCAGGCAAGGAGGATTTGGTAGGGCTAGGGAACCGTGGTGCACTAAAAAAGTTGATTCGTTGGTTAGGAAGAAAAAGGAGGCTTATGTTCGGATGAGGCTTGAAGGCTCAGGTAGTGCATTAGAAAGCTTTAGATTGGCTAGGAGGGAGTTGAAGAGGGAGTTAAGAAGGGCTAAAAGAGGACATGAGATGACTTTGGCTGATAGGATTAAGGAGAATCCTAAGGCGTTCTATAGGTATGTCAAGAACAGAAGGTTGGTTAGGGCAAGATTAGGGCCAGTTACAGACAGTAGAGGGAAGTTGTGTGTGGAACCGGAAGAGATTGGAGAGGCATTGAACCAATATTTCTCTTCGGTGTTCACGCAGGGGGACATGAATGTAGCTGAGGAGGACACTGGGGTGCAGGGGTGTAAAATAGAAAGTATTGCAGTTGATACCGGGGATGTGCTGGATATTCTAGAGGGCTTGAAAATAGATAAGTCCCCTGGTCCGGATGGGATTTACCCTAGGATTCTCTGGGAGGCTAGAGAGGTGATTGCAGAGCCTCTGGCTCTGATCTTCAGGTCATCGTTGGTCTCTGGTATAGTACCGGAAGATTGGAGGACAGCGAATGTTGTCCCATTGTTTAAGAAGGGGAACAGAGACTTCCCCGGGAATTATAGACTGGTGAGTCTTACTTCTGTTGTGGGCAAGGTTTTAGAAAGAATTATTAGGGATAGGATTTATAGTTATTTGGAGAGTAATGAATTGATTAGAGACAGTCAGCATGGTTTTGTAGCAGGTAGGTCGTGCCTTACTAACCTTATTGAGTTCTTTGAGAAAGTGACCAAAGAGGTGGATAGGGGTAAGGCAGTTGACATGGTATATATGGATTTTAGTAAGGCGTTTGATAAGGTTCACCATGGTAGGCTTCTGCAGAAAATGCAGATGTATGGGATTGGGGGTAATCTAGGTACTTGGATCAGGAATTGGCTAGCAGATAGGAGACAGAGGGTGGTGGTTGATGGTAAATATTCGTCATGGAGTTCGGTTACGAGTGGTGTGCCTCAGGGATCTGTTTTGGGGCCACTGCTGTTTGTAATTTTTATTAATGATCTGGATGAGGGTATAGTTGGGTGGATTAGTAAGTTTGCTGATGACACCAAAGTCGGAGGTGTGGTAGATTGTGAGGAAGGGTGTCATAGTTTGCAGGGTGACTTAGACAGGTTGCAGAGCTGGGCCGCGAGGTGGTGGATGGAGTTTAATGCGGAGAAGTGTGAGGTAATTCATTTCGGTAGGAGTAACAGATGTGTTGAGTATAGGGCTAACGGGAGGACTTTGAATAGTGTGGAGGAGCAGAGGGATCTAGGTGTATGTGTACATTGATCCCTGAAAGTTGGGAATCAAGTAGATAAGGTTGTTAAGAAGGCATATGGTGTCTTGGCGTTTATTGGTAGGGGGATTGAATTTAGGAGTCGCAGCGTTATGTTGCAACTGTACACAACTCTGGTGCGGTCGCACTTGGAGTACTGTGTGCAGTTCTGGTCCCCACATTACAGGAAGGACGTCGAGGCTTTGGAGAGGGTGCAGAGGAGGTTTACCAGGATGTTGCCTGGTATGGAGGGGAGGTCCTATGAGGAGAGACTGAGGGATTTGGGGTTGTTTTCGCTGGAAAGAAGGAGGCTAAGAGGGGATCTTATTGAAACGTATAAGATGATTAGAGGTTTAGATAGGGTGGATAGTGATAGCCTTTTTCCTCAGATGGAGAAAGCTAGCACGAGGGGGCATGGCTTTAAATTAAGGGGGGGTAGTTATAGGATGGATGTCAGGGGTAGGTTCTTTACCCAGAGGGTGGTGAGGGATTGGAATGCCCTGCCTGCTGCAGTTGTAAATGCACCTAGTTTGGGGGCATTTAAGAGATCTGTGGATAGGTTTATGGACGAAAAGGGATTGGTTTAGATTAGTGGGTCAGTGTTTTTTTTTAAAAAACTGGTCGGTGCAACATCGTGGGCCGAAGGGCCTGTTCTGCGCTGTAATGTTCTATGTTCTATGGTGATGGCTAACACAAGGGGACATAGCTTTAAATTAAGGGGTGGTAATTATAGGACGGATGTCAGAGGTAGGTTCTTTACTCAGAGGGTAGTAAGGGCGTGGAATGCCCTGCCTGCAGCAGTTGCGGACTCACCAACTTTAAGGGCGTTCAAATGGTCAGTGGATAGGCATATGGATAACATTGGAATAGTTTAGGTTAGAGGGTCATTAGATTGGTTCCACTGGTCGGCGCAACATCGAGGGCCGAAGTGCCTGTACTGCGCTGTAATGTTCTATATTTCCTCAGTAAACATGGATGCAAAAAACCCATTTAGAATCTCCCCCATCTCTTTTGGTTCCATACACAGTCTACCACTCTGGTCTTCAAGAGGACCAATTTTATCCCTCACTATCCTTTTGCTCCTAACATTCCCACAGAAGCTCTTTGGATTTTCCTTCACTGTGTCTGCCAAAGTAACCTCATGCTTTCTTTTAGCCCTCCTGATTTCCATCTTAAGTAGCTTCTTGCATTTTTTATACTCGAGCATCTGAGCTGTTCCTTGCTGGTTGTGCATTTCATACAATTCTCTCTTCCTCTTAACTAGCGTTACAATCTCCCTCGAGAACCAAGATTCCTCATTCCTACTTACTTTGTCTTTAATCCTGACAGGAACATACAAACTCTGCACTCTCAAAATTTCTTCTTTGAAGGCCTCCCACTTTCCATTTATATCCTTACCAGAGAACCAGGCCTTCATTCTAGGAGGCCTTGCCCCCGATAGGCTTCACCCCTTTGGCACTGCCCAATAGCTGATGGGCAGTGCCAAAGGGCCAGGTTGGCACTGCCTAGAGGGCAATCCCCTTACCCACGACCTCCTGGGGGGGATCTCCATGGCCTCCCTTAAGTTAGTAAGATATCTAATAGTGACTCTTGCATTGAATCGGACTCGAGTCAGTCTGCTGATTTCTGTTGGTGCAGACTCGATGGGCCAACAGCTTCCTTCTGCACCGTAAGATTCTATGAACAGTTGGGGTCCCTGCCGAACCCCACTAGTCACTGACTGCTAATCAGGAAAAGATCCAATGGTTCCAACTCTTTGCTTCCTATCTGCTAACCAGCTTTCTATCCATCTCAAGACATTACCTGCAATCCCATGTGCTTTAACTTTACACAGTAGTCTGTGAGAACAAAGAATAATACAGGAACAGGCCCTTCGGCCCTCCAAGCCTGCACCAATCATCTGTTCGTATCCCTTTATTTCCAGTCTGTTCATGTGGCTATTTAGATAAGTATTAAATGATCCCAGCAGGTCTGCCTCAGCCACCTTGCTTGGTCGTGCATGCCAGACCCCCACCGCCCTCTGTGTAAAATACATCCCCGCATATCTGTATTGAACCTTGCCCCCGCCTCACCTTGAACTTGTGACCCTTGTGTTTATCATTTCTGACCTGGGAAAAAGTTTCCCACTGTTCACCCCATCAATGCCCGTCATAATTTTATAAACTTCTATTAGGTCGCCCCTCAACCTCAGTCTTTCCAAGGAGACCAACCCTAATTTACTCAATCTCTCCTCATAGCTAAGACCCTCCATACCAGGCAACATCCTGGTAAACCTTTCCTGTACTCTCTTCAAAGCCTCCACATCCTTCTGGTAGTGTGGCGACCAGAACTGGACACAGTACTCCAAATGTAGCCTAACCAATGTTCTATAAAACTGCAACATCGTACGCCAACTTTTATACTCTATGCCCCATCCTATAAAGGCAAGCATGCCATATGCCTTCTTCACCACCTTCTCCACCTGTGCTGC
The DNA here is from genome assembly GCF_965287045.1 of Carcharhinus amblyrhynchos. NCBI lineage: Eukaryota > Metazoa > Chordata > Chondrichthyes > Carcharhiniformes > Carcharhinidae > Carcharhinus > Carcharhinus amblyrhynchos. Next base: position 56,251 of record NW_027650351.1, read on the forward strand.
CATCTTCAAGGATCTGTGGACCTGCACACCCAGGTCCCTCTGTGTGTCTATACTCCTGATGGTTCTGCCATTTATTGTATAGCTCCCCACTACATTAGATCTATGAAAATGCATCACTTTGCATTTATCTGGATTAAATTCCATCTGCCATTTTTCCGCTCAATTTTCCAGCCTATTTATATCCTGCTGTATTCTCTGAATGCTCATCACCATCCGCAACTGCAGCAATCTCTGTGTCGTCCACAAACTTACTGATCAGACCAGCTACATCATCTTCCAAATCATTTATATAAATCACAAACAGCAGACGTTCCAGAACAGAGCCCTGCGGAACACAGACCTCCAGCCGGAAAAAGACCCCTCCACTGCTACCCTCTATGGCCAAGCCAGTTCTCCACCCATCTAGCTAGCTCACCTTTTATCCCGTGAGATTTAGCCTTTTGCACCAGCCTGCCATGAGGGACCTTATCAAATGTTTTACTAAAATCCATATAGATGACATCCACGGCCCTTACTGCGTCAAACGTTTCTGTCACCACCTCAAAAAACTCAACCAAATTTGTGAGACATGACCTCCCTCTTACAAAACCATGCTATCGCTAATCAGACTATTTTGTTCTAAATGTGTATAGATCCTATCTCTAAGAATCTTCTCCAACAATTTCCCTTCCATGGAAGTCAAGCTCACCGACCTATAATTACTTGGGTTATCCTTGCTACCCTTCTTAAATAACGGGACCACATTCACTATCCTCCAATCCTCTGGGAGCTCACCTGTGTCCAGTGAAGAAACAAAGAATTTCTGTTAGAGACCTGTTCAAAGCCTTCTAAAAGTCTAAATAAACCACATCCACTGGTTCTCCTTGATGAGCTCTACTAGTTACATCCTCAAAGAATTCCAATAGATTCATCAAGTATGATTTCCCTTTTGTAAATCCATGCTGACTTTGATTATCCCACTGCCTTCCAAACGCTGAGTTATGAAATCCTTGATAATGGACTCGAGCAACTTCCCCAGTACCAACGTTAGGCTCACTGCTCTATAGTTCCCTGTTTTCTACCTCCCTGTTTGAATAACCGCCTACATTAGCTACCCTCCAATCTGTAGGAACCAGTCCAGAGTCAAAAGAACGGCCACCAACGCATCTACCATTTTCAGGGCCAGAGTGTCACAGCGAGGGGCGTGGGGTACGTCACAGCGAGGGGCGTGGGGTACGTCACAGCGAGGGGCGTGGGGTACGTCACAGCGAGGGGCGTGGGGTACGTCACAGCGAGGGGCGTGGGGTACGTCACAGCGAGGGGCGTGGGGTATATCAGAGTGTTACAGTGAGGGGTGCGGGGTGCGTCACTTACTTGGATCCTGCTGATCATCTGTGGCTGTTTTTTGTGTTGGATTGGGTGACGGTTTAGATTTGTTTCTGTCTGTGGAGAAAAGGAGAAAGTATTAAAGTTGGGAACGGACAGGGATGGATCACGCTGCATCAGTTCCTCAGCCAGCCCTCACTCACCCAGGCTGCCTCTCCTTCCTTCCCATTCTCTCATGATGCATCCCTCTCTAAGGGGTTAGCGGACAGCGATCAGGAGCTGGAACCCTCTGATTTCCCCTCTCCCTAACCCAGGGATCACTGGGCAGTGATCAGGGGCAGGAACTCTGGCTGATTTCCCCCCTCTTACCAACCTAGGGGTCACTGAGGCTTACTGACCACTGACTGAGCTGGACACTGTCAGGTTTCAGAACCTTTGGTGCTGGATGTTTACATCAACATGGGGTAGGGGCTAGACCACAACAACCCTGAGCAGGGGGAAACTAAGGCACATGCTGTCCCTGTCCCAGTGAACCTTCGCTCCACTCACTCACTCTTTTGAGCTCGCTTTCCTTCAGGACAGTCAGCTGTTTGCGGTGGCTCCGTCTGATCTGGGGTGCAGCCTGTGGAATATATCAGAATAAGCACAATCATGTTACAGACGTTATCATCACTGAATCTCCCACCAACATCATCCTGAAGGCTCTCATTCGCCAGGAACCGAAGCGGACAAGCCATATTAATACTGCAGCGGCAAGGGCAGCTCAAAACCAGAGAATTCGGTGAGAAATGACTCTCCTCCCGACTCCCCAAAACCTGCCCACCATCTACAAGACACAAGTCAGCAGTGTGATGGAATTACCCCCCACTTCCTGGATGGGCGCAGCTTCAACAACACTCAACACCAACCAGGACAAAGTAGCCCGTTGATTGCTACAATTCACAAACATTCACTCCCACCACCATCATATTAGAGTGTGGCAGCGAGGGGCCGCGGGGTACGGCACGGCGAGGGGCCGCGCCACAGCGAGGGGTGTGGGGTACGTCACAGCGTCACAGTGAGGGGTGTGGGGTACGTCACAGCATCACAGCGAGGGGTGTGGGGTATATCAGAGTGTTACAGCGAGGGGTGTGGGGTACGTCACAGCATCACAGCGAGGGGTGTGGGGTACGTCACAGCATCACAGCGAGGGGTGTGGGGTACGTCACAGCGTCACAGTGAGGGGTGTGGGGTACGTCACAGCATCACAGCAAGGGGTGTGGGGTATATCAGAGTGTTACAGTGAGGGGTGTGGGGTGCGGGGTGCGTCACTTACTTGGATCCTGCTGATCATCTGTGGCTGTTTTTTGTGTTGGATTGGGTGACGGTTTAGATTTGTTTCTGTCTGTGGAGAAAAGGAGAAAGTATTAAAGTTGGGAACGGACAGGGATGGATCACGCTGCATCAGTTCCTCAGCCAGCCCTCACTCACCCAGGCTGCCTCTCCTTCCTTCCCATTCTCTCGCCATCCTCAGTCCCAGGCAGGAACACAGAGCAGTGATGAGCAGGATTCCTGGCTGATTTCCTCTCTCTTTGTAATAGGCTATAAACGTAATGGTGTGCCTCAGGGATCTGTGTTGGGACCGCAATTGTTTACGATTTACACAGATGATTTGGAGTTGGGGATCAAGTGTAGTGTGTCAAAATTCACAGATGACACTAAGATGGGTGGAAGAGCAAAGTGTGCAGGGGATGCTGAAAGTCTGTAAAGGGATATAGATAGTCTAAGTGAGTGGGCGAGGGTCTGGCAGATGGGGTACAATGTTGGTAAATGTGAGGTCATCCATTTTGGTAGGAAAACAGCAAAATGGACAATTATTTCAATGGTAAAAAATCGCAGCATGCTGCTGTGCAGAGGGACCTGGGTGTCCTTGTGCAGGAATCTCAAGGAGTTGGTTTGCAGCGGGTAATTAAGAAGGCAAATCGAATTTTGTCCTTCATTGCTAGAGGGATGGAGTTTAAAAACAGCGAGGTTATGTTGTAGCTGTGTAAGGTGCTGGTGAGGCCACACCTGGAGTACTGTGTACAGTTTTGGTCTCCTTACTTGAGAAAGGATATACTGGCACTGGAGGGGGTACAGAGGAGATTCACTAGGTTGATTCTGGAGTTGAGAGGATTGGCTTATGAGGAGAGACTGAGTAGACTGGGGCTATACTCATTGGAATTCAGAAGAATGAGGGGAGATTTTATGGAAAAGTATAAGATTACGAAGGGAAGTTGTTTCCACTGGTGGGTGAAACTAGAACTAGGGGGCATGGCCTCAGAATAAGGGGGAGCAGATTTAGGACTGAGTTGAGGAGGAACTTCTTCACACAAAGGGTTGTGAATCTGTGGAATTCCCTGCCCAGTGAAGCAGTTGAGGCTCCCTCATTGAATGTTTTTAAGGCAAGGATAGATACATTTTTGAACAGTAAAGAAATTAAGGGTTATGGTGAGCGGGTGGGTAAGTGGAGCTGAGTCCACAAAAAGATCAGCCATGATCTTATTGAATGGTGGAGCAGGCTTGAGGGGCCAAATGGCCGACTCCTGCTCCTAGTTCTTATGTTTTCATGGTCACTGTATCACAGTTCTTACCCACCCAAACACCATCGCATACAGAGTGATGTGCTATTGTCAGGATCAGAGTGAAGGTACTTAAACACTCGAACTCAGAGCAGGTGGTGGCCATTCAGCCCCTCGAGCCTACTCTGCCATTTAATACCATCATGGCTGATCTCATCTCAGTCTCAACTTTACTTTCCTGCCCGTTCACACAGCGTTTCAAACCCCATTATCAGTCTGTCCACCGCACCCTTAAATTTATTCAAAGTCCGGCATGCACCCTGCGCTGGGGTAGTGAATTCACAGACTCACCACCCTTTGAGAGAAGTATTCGAGTCCCTACAGTGCAGGGGGCCATTCAGACTCTCCAAAAGAGCATCCCACCCAGGCCCTATTGCCACAACCTTGCGTATTTTCATCACTAATCCACCTAACCTATACATCTTGAGACACTAAGGGGCAATTTAGTATGGCCAATCCACCTAACCTGCACATCTTTGGACAGTGGGAGGAAACCCGTGTAGGGAATGTGCAAACTCCACACAGTCACCCAAGGCCAGAATTCAACCTGGATCCCTGGCGCTGTGAAGTAGTGCTAACCACTGTGCCACCATGAATAATTTCTTATCTCTTTTAAATCTGCCACCCTTTATCCTAAAACTATGATGTCTTGTTCTAGATTGTCCACAAAGGAAACATTCTCTCCATGTCTACTTTGTCAATCCCCCTTATCATTTTGTAAACCTCAATTAGATCTCCTCTCATCCTTCTAAACTCTAGGGAGTGTAGACCTAAACTGCCCAATCTTTCATAAGACAAACTCTCATCTCTGAAATCAGTCTCAATTCCTATGAACCATCTCCAATGCAAATACATCCTCCTCAAGTAAAGGTAACAAAACTGTGTACAATATTCTAAGTGCGGTTTCACTAGCACCTGTACCAGCTTTGTACAGGAGCAGCAACACTTCACTGCTTTTATAATCTATTTCTTTAGCGATAAATGCCAAGATTCCATTTGCCTTCCTTATTACCTGCTGTACCAACATACTGGTTTTCTGCAATTCACACACAAGAACACCCAGATCCCTCTGCACCAAAGCACTCCGACGTTTCTGTCCATTTCAATAATTTGCCTTTGTATTTTTCCTACCAAAATGGATAACCTCACACTCATCCTCGTTAAACTCCATCTGGAAAGTTTTGTCCTATTCACTGAATCTATGCTGTATCAGAATCTGGATTTCACTGGCTAAGGCAGAAGCAGGGAGTTGGAAAAGCATTTACACAGCAAAGGGCAAAGGCCAGGGAGAAGCTGAGGCAAGAACACAACAGGCCAAAGCATCCTCCTCCAGTTCTCAAACTCTGATATGATTCTATCTAATTGGGGAGGGGGTGTTTCTGCTCACCGGCCTGCTCCAGTTGCCGCACTCTCTGCTGCAGTGAACACTTCACCAGCTGCACCAGCGCCTGTTTTAGAGAAACCACCTCTTTCTCAACCAGCTCCACCTTCCTGCCATTGACCTCTATTGGTTTAGGGGGCCTGTTTGTGTTCAATGAGATTACAGGAAGCTCAGAAATGTTCTGAAAACAAAACAGCAGTGTCAGTTTGGAAATCAGGAAGACCCTCCCCCCCACCCCCCACAGACAACTCCCCTCTCCCAGCCAGCCCCAGAACCCCTCCCCCAACACAGACTGGCCCCTTTCCAGCCATTTCCCACACCCTCCCAGCATCTCCCCTGTGCGTAGACAGGGCCTCACACCCACCACACGCACGCAGGGCCCCCCGCTCCCCCCCCGCCACTCCTGCACGCAGACAGCTCCCCCCCCACCCCCTGACATGCAGACAGGGCCCCTCCCCTCCACCCCCCACAGGCAAACAGGGCCCCACACCCCCCACAGACTTACAGCTCACATTTAGACAACCAAGCTGATTGGGAATCAGTTTGAAAAATTTGTAGAAGATGCTACTTCATCAAGGCAGCCAGACTGTTACTTAAAGCCAATGTTTCAGCTCCTTTAGATGAAGCTAGTGTTGTCCTCAAATTGGCAGCAGCATCAGCACAATCCCAGCCTGAGACAAACATACCTTCCAGAACACCATACTTCCAGTGTTGGCCAGCGCAGAGTCCACCTGCTCTTTGTATTGCTTCAGCTGTGTGAGCTGGGTGCCAAGCCTCTCCAGTACCCCGGCAATCTGACCAGTTGCTTTGCTCTCTTCCTCTTCAATCATCTTGACTGCAATTTTCTCCTCTGCCTCAATCAGGGATTTCATCTCAGCAAATTCACTGGACAGTTTCTGTTTCACCGAGGAGTCCTGGGTAACGGATATCCATCTTTAGTGTTTCATCACCAGTTTCACTTGGAATCAGCAAAACAACTCAGACCCAAAACCACAACACTCCCTGCCACCCACCCCGATCTGGGCTGGGAACCAACACACATACTCCACCAAGCCTCTAAAACTGACTCTGACCCCCAGTGCCAGTCCCTCTCCTCTCCCTCGGTGTACCCCCGACCCCCAGTGCCACCCCTCCTCCATCCCCCTTTCCCCAGAACCCCCAGTGTTCCCCCAACACTGACCCTGACCCCCAGTGCCATCCCCCTTTCCCCAGAACCCCCAGTGTTCTCCCAACACTGACCCTGACCCCCAGTGCCATTCCCCCTTAACCCAGAACCCCCAGTGTGCCCCCAACGCTGACCCTGACCCCCAGTGCCATTTCCCCTTAACCCAGAACCCCCGGTGTGCTCCCAACACTGACCCTGACCCCCAGTGCTGTACCCCCTCAACCCCTCCCCCAGTCCCCGGTGCCTTTCCCCATTCCAGCCCCCCTCAAGAACTCTGGACTCCAACCCCTAGTGCATTCCCTCCCCTCCCCCTGAACCCCGGTGTGCCCCCAACACTGACTTCGACCCCCAGTATTGTCATGTCCACATCCGACACTGACCCCAGTGTTGGCCTGACCGCATTATCTGGTGCACAGTGGAACCCTCACCATAAGGTGCTGTTTCTGATACTCAACCAGTTCCAGGTGATGCTGCATCTGGATCATTTGGAACTGCACGTTCTTCTGCTGCGTCTTCAGTTCTTCCTGGAGAAGATTATTTCTGATCAGAACTATTGCTTTGTTTCAAAGTTACTCTTACAATACAGGCACCAGAAGTTCTCTCCAGTCAGGGAGAAGCCTTACCAGAATGATGCAGAGGTTATATTAGGAGAAGTGGTTGCATCAACAGGCTTTGTATCACCTGGAATGTGGAAAAGTCAGATGGACAGAAAAGTGACAAATGGAATTCAATAGTGAGGTGTGAGAAATGTTTCTGGGGAGGACAAACCACACAAAGGATTATATTACAAATAGAAAGATAGTGAAAACATTGAGGGGAATAAACAATGTGAGCTGTTTGTGTGTATCTAATCCCAAAAGGTAGCAGGACTGGACAGAAGATGATTTAACATTAGTTAGGTTGTGAGTTTACTATCAAATAAATTGGTTGGACTTAAACCTGGTGTTGTCAGACATCTTACAGTGTTTACCCCAGTCCAATGCCGGCATCGCCACATCAGGACATGGAAACCAGCAGACGTATAAATGGTCAGCCATGGTCTGGGATAGGGTCGAAGGGCTGAATGGCTTCCTCCTGTTCCAATGAATCATGCAGCTAATTGCTGACTCTGACATTCTGCCAAATAACCTTTTCTGAGCAACGGGTCATCCTGAACTCACCAATAATCGACCTTTAGAGATTGAAAATGAGGCTCTAGTAGATGTTAAATTTAGGTTGAGTTATTGAATGAGATATGGAAAGTCTGGAGAATAAAGTTGCGTGCGAGAATTGACTGGTACAGCCTGATAATAACACATTGATCAAACACAGCTTATCAAAGGGTAGATATTCACAACTTTGTCCAATTGCAGCAATTAGAACCATTGAACATTGGCAACAGTTAAAGAGACCACCCAGTCCATCAGATCTATATGCTTTCACAAAGAGCCCCTTAGCCTAACCTGACCCTGCAGGTTACACCACATCAGGGTGAGACGTCACTGCTCCAGTCTCTCCCAACCAGTAAACCAATGAGCTCAGGTTCCTACCACACTGGCCAAAAAACACTTAATTTCCCTGATTATTCTGCCTGATATTGTGGCTCCAGCTCTGGTTTTTAGTATTAGTCCTTCCTATCCACGCTCTCTTTGTCCGTCGGTTAAATCCTCCCACACATCCTCGGCTTCTTCTGCGCCAAAGAAACAAACATAGCCTATCCAACCTTTCTTTATTGGAAAAATTCTCCATTCCAGGAAACACCTTTATATCCTCTCCTGGTGCAGTGACAGGACGCAATGGTGTAGTGATATTGTCACTAGGCTAGTATTCCAGAGACACAAGGTAATACTCTGGGGACCTGGGTTCAAATCCCACCATGACAGATGGTGAAATTAGAATTTGATAAAAATCTGGAATTAAGAACCTACTAATGACCATGAAACCATTGTCAATTTGTGGAAAAACCCATCTGGTTCACTAATGTCCTTTAGGGAAGGAAATCTGCCATTCTTATGTGACAATGTGGAGATGCCAGCATTAGACTGGGATAAAACAGAAAGAAATCCCACAACACCAGCTTAACGCCCAGCTGGTGTTGTGAGATTTTGTTCTTACGTGACTCCAAAGCCACAGCAACGTGGTTGACTCTGAGTTGCCCTCAGATGGGTAATCAAGTGCTAGCCCAGCCAGTGACACCCACATCCCAAGAATGAATAATAAAAATCATTCATATAACGTGGCCAGAACTGAATACAGCACTCCAGCTGTGATCTAACTGGGGGTTTATACAGTTCCAATATGACCTCCCACAAGGGTAGGAGCTAAGGAATTAGCAGGAATAGTGGGAAAACAATTTTTAAAAAGCTGTCATGATGGGCTAAAAAGCATTCCTCCAGTGCCAATCTGTAATTCTCATTCCTCTCAGTGTTTCCATGCTGTAAACCTCTATGACTCACCAGAATGATTGGGAGTGGGATGGTTTGATCTTGGGTTCGGACATAGTTCGGCACAGCATCAACAGCTAAAGGGCCTGTACTGTGCTATGTTCTATGATTCTAAAGGTAGCTGTTTTTATACTGGTTCCAGTCATCACATCGAACAGAGTATCCCATCACATGGTGGACAGGATTTGGGGACTTAAGATTCCAAACCTCTGACCTGCTTGGTAGCGTGTTCATATGGCTGGCCCAGTTCAGTCAATGGTATCCCCCAGGCTTTTAATAGAAGGGGATTCAGTGATGGTAATGTCACTGAAGGTCAAGGTAAGTGATGGTTCGACTCATTGCCTGACATTCTGTGAATACATAGAATCCTTACAGTGCAGAAGGAGGCCATTCAGCCCATCAATTCTGCACCAACACTCCCACCCAGGCCCAATCCTTGTAACTCCAAGTTATCTCCCTGACACTAAGGGGAAATCCCACCCAAACGTGTTCCCCATAATGCCAAGTATTTACCCTGCTAACCCCCTAATCTACACATCTTGGAACACTAAGGAGCAATTTATCATGGCCAACCAACCTAACCCACACATCTTTGAAGTGTGGGAGGAAACCGAAGCACCCGGAGGAAACCCACACAGAGAACATGCAAACTCCACACAGGCAGTGACCTGAAACAGGAATCGAACCCAGGTCCCTGGTGATGTGAGGCAGCAGTGCTAACCGCTGTGCCACCCATGGCGTGAATGTTACTTGCCAATCCAAGCTGGATATTCTCCAAGTCTTGCTGCATTTGGACGTAGGTTCAGTATACGAAAACGGTGCAATCATCAGCGAACATCCCCACATCTGACTTTGTGAAGCAGCAGCTGCCACGAGACTTCATGGGGTCCAGAGTCAATGTTGAGGACTCCCAGGCAACTTCCACCTGACTATATCCCAGTGTGTCTCCCACCACCTCTGCGAGGGGGAAAGGGGCGAAGAGGACAAGAGGCAAGGGGAATGGAGATGGTGATAGTCATAGGAAGTCAGATGTTTACAGCATCAGCCCAACTTGTCCATGCCGCCATGGTATGTGGGACACTACCTGTAAGGAATGATTTTAATGTGTCCAGTTTCATTCCTTTTGTAATTATTGAATACAACCGAATATTTCACTTGGCATTTCAGAGAGCATTTAAAAGTTAATCACATTGCTGTGAGCTGTAGGCCAGGTAAGACTGCAGATTTTTTTCCCTAAAAGACATTTGTTTGATTTTTTAATAACAATTGACAATTGTTTCATGGCAATCATTAAACTTTTTTAATTCCAGGGATTGAGTTTAATTTACGCAATTTTACATTTGAACTTGGGTCCCAGAGAATTACCCTGGGTCTCTGGAACACTACGATACCACCCTGCCACCTCTTGCAGGGACAGCACCCCTGAATTGGGGGGCATTCCTCTGCACAGTGGTTAAATTAGAAACTTCTCCATAATATCACTGTTAACGTGTCCCATAAAATTAACACTGACCCACTGTCCCTTATCAAACAGTACAGCTGCGGCTAGTTTCGTTTCCTGTGCTTTAGAAACTCAGGCGAATGTTTATCTGGTTGACAGCAGCCGCCCAGAACAGCAGCAGGAAGCAGGCAGTGTGCCAGCAGTATTCCTCCAAACAGCAAATCACGGACTTCCCTGTCACCATGTTAACCAGAGTCAAAGAATACAGCACAGGAACAGGCCCTTCAGCCCTGCACCGATCATGTGTTCCTAACTAGACCATCCGTTTGTATTCTTCTATTCCCAGTCTGTTCATGTGGCTATCTAGATAAGTCTCAAATGATCCTGGAGTTTCTGCTTCAACCACCTTGCTTGGTAGTGCATTCCAGGCCCCCACCACCCTCTATGTAAAATACATTCCCGCGTATCTGTATTGAACCTTGCCCTACCCACCTCCCCGCCACCTTACCTTGAACCTGTGACCACTCACGTTTGTCATTTCTGACCTGGAAAAAAGTTTCCCCACTGTTCACCTTACCTATACCCTTCATAATTTTATAGATTTCTATTAGATCACCTTTCAACCTCCATCTTTCCAGGGGGAACAACCCCAGTTTACTCAATCTCACCTCATAGCTAATATCCTCCATACCAGGCAATATCCTGGTAAACCTTTTCTGCGCTCTCGCTAAAGCCTCCACATCCTTCTGGTAATGTGGTGACCAGAACTGGACACAGTATTCCAAATACGGCCTAACCAACGTTCTATATAACCACAACATCATACACCAACTTTTATACGCTATGCCCCATCCTATAAAGGCAAGCATGCCATAATGCCTTCTTCACCACCTGCGTTGCCACCTTTAAGGACCCTGTGTGTGTCTATACTCCTGACGGTTCTGCCATTTATTGTATAGCTCCCCCCTACATTAGATCCACCAAAATGCATCACTTCGCAGTCAACCCAACCTCAGCCCCACACACTGACTCACACAGCAACGGGGGCGGGGTGCCAACCCTGAGCCCCCCCTCCTCTCTTACCTCCTCCCGGGCCCGGGCCTCCTCCAGGCTCTGGGTGTTGCAGCCTCGGTGCTCCAGTAGGCAGGCGGCGCAAATGCAGGCTCGGTGAGGGCGGCAGTAAAAGTCGAGCAGGCCGCCGTGCTGCGGGCAGCGGCGCTGGGCCAGGTCAGGCAGCGGGGGGCTGAGGCTGTGCGAGCGGAAGGCCGGGCTCTCCAGGTGCGGCTCCAAGTGCCGCGGGCAGAAGGAGGCCAGGCAGGTGAGGCAAGTGCGGGAGGCCGAGGCCCCGGCCCCGGGCGGACAGGCATCGCAGGGCACGGAGAGCGGGGCGGCAGGCGACTCCGGGGAGGGCGGCTTGGCCAGGCCGCGCTCCAGCTCCTCCACCACGGCGCACAGCACCCGGTTAGGCTGCAACTCGGGCCGCTCCGGGAAATGGGTCCGGCATTGCGGGCAGCTGAAGCCCAGGAGGCGGCGCCGATCCCCGGCCCAGGCCTCCGTCAGGCAGTCCCGGCAGAAATTGTGTCCGCACGGCGCCGTCACCGGCTCCCGGAACAGCTCCAGGCAAATGGCACAGGTCAGCTCGGCCTCCAAACGCGTCGCCTCCACCGCGCCCGCCATCGGAACTGAGGGGAAAGGGAGAGGCAGCCCAGTCCCCGGAAGGAGAGCCCCGCCCCCGGGGAGAGGCAGCCCAGTCCCCGGAAGAGAGCCCCGCCCCCGGGGGAGAGGCAGCCCAGTCCCCGGAAGAGAGCCCCGCCCCCGGGGGAGAGGCAGCCCCGCCCCCGGGGAGAGGCAGCCCAGTCCCCGGAAGAGAGCCCCGCCCCCGGGGGAGAGGCAGCCCAGTCCCCGGAAGAGAGCCCCGCCCCCGGGGGAGAGGCAGCCCCGCCCCCGGGGAGAGGCAGCCCAGTCCCCGGAAGAGAGCCCCGCCCCCGGGAGAGAGGCAGCCCAGTCCCCGGAAGGAGAGCCCCGCCCCCGGGGGAGAGGCAGCCCCGCCCCCGGGGGAGAGGCAGCCCAGCCCCCGGGAGAGGCAGCCCAGTCCCCGGAAGAGAGCCCCGCCCCCGGGGGAGAGGCCGCCCAGCCCCCGGGAGAGCCAGCCCCGCCCCCGGGAGAGCCAGCCCCGCCCCCGGAAGGAGAGAGCCCCGCCCCCGGGGGAGAGGCAGCCCCGCCCCCGGGTGGATAGAGCCCCGCCCCCGGGGGAGAGGCAGCCCAGTCCCCGGAAGGAGAGAACCCCGCCCCCGGAAGGAGAGAACCCCGCCCCGCGGGGAGAGGCAGCCCCAGTCCGTGGGGGAGAGCCCCGCCCCCGCCAGGGAGTTCCCCGAGCATGCGCAGTGTGGAAAGGTAGGAACCTCCCCTCCGGAGGCATTTCTAACGGGGAGGGGAGGGTGTAATTCAGTGGGGGGGGAAACTGAGGAAACACTAACTCCCCCAACTTACCCCCATTCCTCCTCCCCACTCTCCCCTCATATCCCCCCCCCACCAGCACTGTGAGTATGGGGGCTGTATGTTAGTGAGTGGGGTTATTTAGCCTGCAGTGTTTGACACAGTAATGAATGCACTGCAGCCCCCTCCTCCCTGGATAAACTCCAGCCAGGCCCGCAGTGATGCCAGTGCTTCCCTGGATCCATCTCCAAGACCGTGCCAGACTGAGGTGACTTCTTGCAAGCTGCACCCCACAAACCTTCCGATTCTACCTTCAACTCTTGTTCTGTGCAAACCTTCTCTCGTTTCCTTCTCTATGAATGGTATGCTTTGTTTGTATAGTGTGCAAAAAACAATACTTTTCACTGTATGTAGAAAAAGCATTACAGCTGCAGGTAGACAAGAAACTGGGTTGCAGAACTCAGACCTTTTAAGAATTAACTTGGGACCACAGGGAATATTTGATTTGGAAACGCAGGAGTATTCCTGAACGCTGAATGGTGGCTCATTCATACCACAACCATGGATAAAACAAGTCATGTGGACATGCCAGTGTTGGACTGGTGTAAACACAGTAAGAAGTCTCACAACACCAGCTTAAAATCCAACAAGTTTATTTGATAGTAAACTCACAAGCTTTCGGGGTTTGCCCCTTTGTCAGGTGAGTGGAGAGTTCTGGTCACAAACAGAGCATAAAAAGGCACACACAGTTCACAGAATACTGATTAGAATGTGAATTTTTACAGCTAAAACAGATACAGAGATAAATCAGAGTGAATTTTAATAGTGAAAGGAAAATTCTGACACTTGATTATTGTCCATGTTCTTTGCACTGCACTGCAGCAACAGAAGCTGGTTTTAATACAGTGCAGTTCTTGATCATTCCGCAGTCTGAGTGGTCTATCCCTGAGTAACCCCAGCTCCAATCTGCATGTGGAGATGCCTGGGGTAGGCATAGTGAGAAGTCTCATAACACCAGGTTAAAGTCCAACAGGTTTACTTGGAGTCACGAGCTTTTGGAGCACTGCTCCATCATCAGGTGAGTCACTCAATCATTCATTCACTCATCTGATAAAGGAGTAGAGCTCTGAAAGCTCATGATTCAACATATACTTGTTGGACTCTAATCTGGTGCTGTGAGACTGCTTACTGAGCTCCAATCTTGAAGAGTGATTTCACAAACCAATTCCAACATGGACAGCATTCATACGTTACACCTGACTGGTCACCTTCTGTAACAGTTTCAGTGCCATCTCTCCCTGGTCAGATGGAATCTGGAAGCAAAGATACAACAATCATTCAACAGAATCCCTACAACCCAGATGGCCTTTTGGTTTTTTGAGTCTGCATAGACAACAATCCCATCCAGACCCTATCCCTGTAACCCCATATATTTAGCCTGTAAATCCTCCTGACAGGAAAGGGCAATTTAGCATGGCCAATCCTCCTAACCCGCATATCTTTGTGTGGAGAAATTGCAAACACCAACAATCAGCCAAGGCTGGAATCAAACACAGGTTCCTGGCGCGCCAACCAAAGAGTTAATCCTCAGCACAACTTTTATACCATGCAAATATATAGAGCCCCTAATAATAGCTACACTATAAGACAACATGTACAGAAGAAATAACAGGGGCTTGCAAAAATCATGGTTGATTTTCCCAACTGACACAGGCAATTCAGTACAATGTTTAAGAACAGTGTATTCTCAGGCCAATTAGGGAGTAGGCTATTGTGATGATACTGTGCCTTTAAGAAATGTATTTTAATCATGTTTCTTTGCAGGATGTTTTAGCAGTCCCTGACATCTTTATTGGAGCCATTTTGTCTGCAGCTGGTGCCCTCACTGAAGCAATGTAATTGATACAACATTTGTTTTAATCTGAACTAATGCAGTGTTCTGTTGTCTTAGCGTTCCCTGGGGATGCAGAGAACAGTTTGATTGTGATGATTGACAGGTCAAGTCATATGACTGGGGACAGCCAATGGTGGTACGGTGATTAGCTCTGCTGCTTCACAGCATCAGGGACCCAGGTTCGATTCCCAAATTGAGTCACTGTCTGTGTGGAGTTTACACATTCTCCCTGTGTCTGCGTGGGTTTCCTCTGGGTGCTCTGGTTTCTTCCACATTCTGAAAAACATGCTGATTAGGTGCATTGACCCAAACAGGTGCAGACTGGGGCGACTAAGGGAATTTCACAGTAGCTTCAATGTAATGTTAATGTAAGCCTTAATTGTGACTAAAAAAATTAAACTTAGGTTTAGGCTAATTTCACAAAACACCTTGGAGTTTCTGTCTGGGCCTTAACATGATTCCAAACCTGGTAATGTACACTGATGACCTTATAGAAATGACAGAAGCAGGAGGAGGCCATTTGGCCCCTTCAGCCTGCTCTGCCATTCATTATGATCATAGCTGATCGTCCAACTCAATCACCTAATCCGCTTTCTCCCCATAACCTTTGACCCTTTAATTGTAAAGGAACCTCCAAGCAACAGTGATCACAACTTCATAGAAGTTACTTTAGTTCCCTCATCCAAATCACTATAATGAATCCTTGCTGTACCCCACTAGTCACTGCCTGCCACTTGAAAACAGACCAATTTTATCCTACTTATTGTTTCCTGTCAGCTGTCCCATCCCCAATTCCATACACTTTAATTTTACACACTAATCTCTCATGTAGGACTTTGTCAGGAGCCTTCTAAAAGTCACCCTAAACCACATCCACTAGTTGACATCAGGCTTAGTGGTCTATAGTTCCCCGTTTTATCTCTACCTCTCTTTTTAATTCTACTAGTTATATCCTCGAAGAATTCCAGCAGATTTGTCAAGCTTGATTTCCCTTTCATAAATCCACGCTGACTCTGTCTGATCCTGCCACTGCTTTCTAAATGCTCCGCTATAAAGTCCTTGATAATAAATTCGAGAATTTTCCTCACTACCAACATCAGGCTTAGTGGTCTATAGTTCCCCGTTTTATTGCTACCTCCTTTTTTAAATAATGCAGTTACATTAGCTACCCTCCAATCTGTAGGAAATGTTCCACGGTCTGTAGAATCTTGGATGACGACCACCAATACATCCACTATTTCTTGGGCCATTTTTTTAAGTACTCTTGGGACGTAGATTATAAGGCCCTGGGGATCAGTTGGCAGTCTCGTTGAGAAAGAACCACTGGGGATGAGTGACCCAGTTAGGTGCTGTGGCTATGCTAAATTCTCCCTCAGTGTACCCGAACAGGTGCCAGAGCGTGGCAACGAGGGGATTTTCACAGTACTTCATTGCAGTGTTAATGTAAGCCTACTTGTGACTAATAAACAAACTTTACAGAACGTGATAGAATTCTTTGACAAGATGGATAGTGACGTAGTTGATTCTGAGACCAGCGTCCTGAATCACAGTAAAGGTAACTATGATGATATGAGGCATGAATTGACCATTATGGGACTGGGAAACATTACTGAACTGAAAGACAGTGGACAGGCAATGGTAGGCATTTAAAGAACGAAAAGGTGAACTTCAGAAGTTGTTTATTCCTGTTTGGCGCAAGAGTGGAAAGGGAATTGTGGCCAAACCATGGATTACATGGGAAAATAGAGATAGTATCAGATTCAAGGAAGAAACATACAAAATGGCAAGAAAAAGCAATAGGCCTGAGGATTGGGAGCAGTTTAAAATCCAGCAAAGACGGAATTGATTACAAGGAGGAATATAGAGTATGAAAGTAAGCTTGCAGAGAACGTAAAAGCTATAAAAATTTTTAGTCAGTTATGTAAAAAGAAAAAGATTGACAAAAACAAATGTCGGCCCCTTACAATCAGAAATGGGAGAATTTATAACGGGGAATAAAGAAACGGCTGAGGAATTAAATCTGTCCTTTGCTTCAGGCTTCACAAAGACATGAATTATGTACCAGGAGTGCTGAGAGAAAGATGTTTTAGTGAGGAGCTGAGGGAAATCAGCATTAGGAGAGAAATGGTTTTGGGGAAATTGATGGGATTGAAGGTGGATAAATCTCCAGGTCCGGATAATCTTCATCCCAGAGAACTGAAGGAAGTGACCCTGGAAATAGTAGATCCATTGGTGGTTATTTTCCAAAATCGTCTGGACTCTAGACTGGTTCCTATAGATTGAAGGTAGCCAATCAGAATCATAGAACCCTACAGTGCAGAAAGAGGCCCTTCGGCCCATCGAGTCTGCACCGAACACAATCCCACCCAGGCCCTATCCCCACATCCCTACATATTATACCCACTAATCCCTCTAACCTACACATCCCTAGACACTAAGGGGCAGTTTCTTAGCATGGCCAATCAACCTAACCCGCACATCTTTGGATGGTGGGAGGAAACTGGAGTGCCCGGAAGAAACCCATGCAGACACGAGGAGAATGTGCAAACTCCACACAAACAGCGACCCATGCCAGGGATCGAACCCAGGACCCTGGAGCTGTGAAGCAACAGTGCTAACCGCTGTGCTACTGTGCTCCCTGCCATCAAAGAAGGGAGGTAGAGAGAAGACAGGGAACTATAGAGCAGTGAGCCTAAAGTCAGGACTGGGGAAGTTGCTAGAGTCCATTATCAAGGATTTCATAACTCGGCATTTGGAAGGTGGTGGGATAATCAGCCACAGTCAGCACAGATTTACACAAGGGAAATCATGTTTGACAAATCTATTGGAATTCTTTGAGCATATAACTATTGGAGTTGATCTGATTTATTGTTGTCACATGAATTAGTATACAGTGAAAAGTATTGTTTCTTTTGCGCTAC
Source organism: Carcharhinus amblyrhynchos (assembly GCF_965287045.1). Taxonomy (NCBI): domain Eukaryota; kingdom Metazoa; phylum Chordata; class Chondrichthyes; order Carcharhiniformes; family Carcharhinidae; genus Carcharhinus; species Carcharhinus amblyrhynchos. The sequence continues at coordinate 73,817 of NW_027650351.1, forward strand.
ACAGAAAGTATACCATACATTGAGAAGGAAAAGAGAGGGTACAGAATGTGGTGTTACAGTCATAGCTGTAGTATAGAGAAAGATTAATTTATTACGAGGTAGGTCCATTCAAATGTCAGTACTGCAGAAGTCCATTATTAAGGATTTCATAACTCAGCATTTGGAAGGCACTGGTATAATCAAAGTCAACACGGATTTACAAAAGTGAAATTATGCTTGACAAATCTATTGGATTTCTTTGAAGATGTAATTAGTGGAGTTGACCAAAGAGAACTGATGGATGTGGTTTATTTAGACTTTCAGAAGGCTTCTGATAAGGTCTCAGATATGTAAAGTTAAAATGCATGGGGTTGTGAGCAGTGTCTCGAGATGGATAGAAAGCAAACAGTTAGTATTAATGGGTCTTTTTCTGACTGGGGTAATGTGTGAGCTAATGCAGTTTGGTAGGAAGAATAGAGATGTAGATTATTTTCTAAATGGGGAGAGAATTCAGAAATCAGAAGCACAAAGAGACTTGGGGGCCTAGTTTAGGATTCTCTTAAGGTTAACGTGCAGATTCAGTTGGTAGTTAGGAAAGCAAATGCAATGTTAGCATTCATTTCGAGAGGGCTAGAATACAAGAGCAAGGACGTACTGCTGATGCTTTATAAGACTCTGGTCAGACCACATTTGGAGTATTGTGAGCAATTTTCGGCCCCTATCTTAGAAAGGATGTGCTGGTCTTGGAGAGGGTCCAGATGAGGTTCACGAAAACAATCATGGGAATGAAAGGCTTGACGTATGAGGAGTATTTGAGGATCTGGGTCTGTACTCGATGGAGTTTAAGGAGGAGGGGGGAATCTCAATGAAACTTAGAATACTGAAAGGCCTGGAAAGAGTGGCACAGTAAGAAGTCTCACAACACCTGGTTAAAGTCCAACAGGTTTATTTGGTAACACGAGCTTTCGGAGTGCTGCTCCTTCATCAGGTGAGTCCACATCATGGACAAACTGGAAGTGGGGAAGATGTTTCCATTAACAGGAGAGACCAGGATTTGAAGGCACAGCCTCAGAGTAAAGGGACGACCCTTTAGAACCGAGATGAGGAGGAATTTTTCAGCCAGAAGTGAATCTGTGGAATTCATAGCCAAGGAAGGCTGGAGAGGCCAGGTCGTTCAGTGTATTTAAGATAGAGATAGTTAGGTTCTTGATTGGTAAGGAGATCAAAGGTTTGGGGGGAGGGAAAAGGCAGGAGAAAGGAATTGAAGAACTTATCAGCCATGATTGAATGGTGGAGCAGACCTGATGGACGAACGGCTTAATTCTGCTCCTATATCTTATGGTACCACAGACATCCCAACTGTTCATATTATATATTCAATGATTTGGAAGAGGGAACTGAATGTATTATCTCCAAATTTGCAGATGATACAAAGTTGGGTGGGAGGGCGAGCTGTGAGGATACAGAGATGCTTCAGTGTGATTTGGACAGGCTACAATATAATGTAGATAAATGAGAGGTTATCCACTTTGGTAGCAATAATTGGCAGATTATTATCTGAATGGGTGTAAATTGATATTGTGTACAGTTTTGATGTCCTTATCTGAGGAAGGATGTCCTTGCTATAGAGGGAGCACAGCGAAGGTTTACCAGGCTGATTCCTGGGATGGCAGGTCTGTCATATGAGGAGAGACTGAGTCGATCAGGATTATATTCACTGGAGTTTAGAAGAGTGAGAGGGAATCTCATAAAAATGTATAAAGTTCTCACAGATTAGACAGGATGCGGTGTATACGGATTTTAGCAAAGCGTTTGATAAGGTTCCCCATGGTAGGCTAATGCAGAAAATGCAGATGCATGAGATTGAGGGTGATTTAGCAGTTTGGATCAGGAATTGGCTAGCTGATAGAAGACAGAGGGTGGTGGTTGATAGGAAATATTCAACCTGGAGTTCAGTTACAAGTGGTGTACCTCAAGGATCTGTTTTGGGGCCACTGCTGTTTGTCATTTTTATAAATGACCTGGATGAGGGTGTAGAAGGATGGATTAGTAAATTTGCTGACGACACCAAAGTTGGAGGAGTTGTAGACAGTGAGGATGGATGTTACAGTTTGCAGAGGGACATAGATAAGCTGCAGAGCTGGGCTGAGAGGTGGCAGATGGAGTTTAATACGGAAAAGTGTGAGGTGATTCACTTTGGTAAGAGTAACAGGAGTAAGAATATAGGGCTAATGGAAGGACTCTTAGTAGTGTTGACGAGCAGAGGGATCTCAGGGTACATGTGCATAGCTCCCTGAAAGTTGGCACCCAGGTCGATAAGGTTGTTAAGAAGGCGTATGGTGTGTTAGCTTTTATTGGTAGAGGGATTGAATTTCGGAGCCACGAGGTCATGTTACAACTGTACAAAACTCTGGTGCAGCCGCACTTGGAGTATTGCGTACAGTTCTGGTCGCCGCATTATAGGAAAGGTGTGGAGGCATTGGAAAGGGTGCAGAGGAGGTTTACCAGGATGTTGCCTGGTATGGTGGGAAGGTCTTATGAGGAAAGGCTGAGGGATGTGAGGTTATTTTCATTAGCGAGAAGAAGGTTACGAGGTGACCTAATTGAGGCATACAAGATGATCAAAGGATTGGATAGGGTGGACAGTGAGAGCCTTTTACCTCGGATGGTGATGGCTAACACAAGGGGACATAGCTTTAAATTAAGGGGTGGTAGTTATAGGACGGATGTCAGAGGTAGGTTCTTTACTCAGAGGGTAGTAAGGGCGTGGAATGCCCTGCCTGCAGCAGTTGTGGACTTGCCAACTTTAAGGGCGTTCAAATGGTCAGTGGATAGGCATATGGATAACATTGGAATAGTTTAGGTTAGAGGGTCATTAGATTGGTTCCACTGGTCAGCGCAACATCGAGGGCCGAAGGGCCTGTACTGCGCTGGAATGTTCTATGTTCTAATTCAGAAAGAATGTTCCCAATCGTGGGAGAGTCCAGAACTAGGGGTCAGAGTTTGAGGATAAAGGGGTAATCCTTTTAGAACTGAGGTGAGGAGAAATTTCTTCACCCAGAGGGTGGTAAATGTGTGGAATTCACTCCCACAGAAAGTAGTTGAGGCCAAAACGTTGTCTAATTGGGGCTAAAGAGTTCAGGGGATATGGGGGATGTGTGGGGGGGAGTCAGGATATTGAATTCGATGATCAGTTATGAATAGCGTAGCAGGCTGGAATGGCCAAATGGCCTCCTCCTATTTCTAGTTTCTATGTTTCCATATGTTAATTAATATTTCAAAGTTGGAGAGTTTAAAAATTCAGTGCATTAAAGTATATTTTAAAATTCAGCACTGTAAAGGGGGCTTTTCCAGAATGTATGATACACAGGGTACTTGAGAGAAGGCAGGTTTGCACAGAAATTAGAATAGAGGCACAGGCCATTGACACAGTGTTAGCGTTTATCCTCTACCAGAGGATCCCATTCCCATGACCCCCTATGGCAGTCATGCCTTAGTTGGAACCTGAGTCACAAGGTTGTGGGTTCAAGTCCCAATCCAGGACTTGAGCACAAACATCTAGGCAGACGCCTCAATGCAGTACTGAGGAGTGCCACACTGCTGAAGGTGCTGCCTTTCAGATGGGAATTTAAAGCAAGATTCTCTCTGCCCCCGCAGATGGATGTAAAGGATCCCCAGGCAACATTCGGGGTGTTCTCTCCATTGTCATGACCAACATTACTAAAACAGATAAGCTGGTGAGCTGCACATTGCTGTTAGTGGGAGCTTGCTACGCACAAGCTGGTAAACAATGTTTCCTACATTACAATAGAGACAGCACTTTATATTTCATTACCTGTAAAACACTGGAACATCCTGTGGTCAGGAAATGTGCTATATAATGAAAATCCTCCTCCTTTCTGTTCCTGAATCCTTTACCTCCGAGCTACTGGATCTGGGATGCTTACCCTGCCTCTGAGACTATCAGGAAGTTGAGAAATGACTCACCATATGCCCAGCCTTCAGGATCCAATAGAATGCAAAGTTCTGGTAGTGTTTGTAGAAGGCAGCAGTGACTGTGGGTTTGGATGGGGTATACACCGGTGTCCATCGCAGACTGAAGAATGCAGACAGTCCTTGCCATTTCAGCTTCTTAACCCACATTTCTTGTCCTAGATTACGGAATGAGAGAAAACAGGTTATAAAAACTTTGATCAAATGATCTTTTTGCCTTTTCTCTTCCAGTGGAAACAGTCCCAGTTTCTCTCCATCATGATCTAAGTGCAGTTTCCATCCTGGTGAATTCACACTTTCCTTTCTACAATGGGTCCATGCAGCCACTAACCACTGTTAGTCTTGAACCTCACAATTCAATTGACCTTTCCAGGATTCATCTCCCTGCACATCTGCAGGTAATCCTGCATTTTGTCTCCCAAATTTCTCTCTCTCCATTACACACTCACTCCTCCCCATTTAGAACATAGAACATAGAACACTACAGCACAAACAGGCCCTTCGGCCCACGAGTTTCTGTAACCAGTTCCAGTTCTGCAACTGTGAAAACTCTGCACTGCTCCAATTCTAGCCTCTTACAAAAGAGCCTTAGAAAGAGGAGGAGGAGGAGACCATTCAGCCCAACGAGCCTGCTTTCCCATTCAATACCGTACAGTGCTGGCTTCCCAAACATTCACAAGGACCTGCAACAAACAATACTTTATTCCATGCTTGTGCTCCACCCACATTCAAAGGAACTGCCCCACTTCCCTCACATGAACCATTTTGTAGCCACGTCACCACTCGGTCTACATCATCCCGGTTTAAGTTGGGAAAACTGATGGTCCGTGATGTAATAGTGTGCAAAACATTAACTGTGTAACATATAACATACTGATTGGACAGGCTAATAATCCCCAACTATTTATATATGGTGTGAGACACATTAAAGATGCTGCAGCTGGTGCAGAGCCCATCACGTCTCCTTTACTCTTTTATCCTGTTGTGCAAAGATGAGATTTGAAGGTCAGTTGCAGACCAAGTGATGATGTGACCTTGGAACCCAGTGTTCAGTTTGATCATACGCCCTGATCATAAGGTTATGCCAAGTGGTCGTGCAGTTTTCTCAGGCTGGTGTCCTTGGTGCGGATGATCTGGAGTGTTCCCGTGTACTCAGCGGGTGCAGGACTCACTGCAGAGGCCCCTGGAGGAAGTTGTATGCCCACTGGTGTAGGTGGCCTGTGTTATAGTCCAGCTGACTGGAGTGAATCTGTTGGTACCAGTTCCAATACCTGTAGGAGATGACAGTGATTGTGTACAGTGGGCACTGTGAGGCTACCATGTAACTGTTCAGCTGTAGGGCATGGCTGTGTACCACCATTAACTTGTCATGGTTGCATACAGTCTGGACTCTGACCATTTGATCAGTGTTAGAGAGCCAGGTCTACAGGCATTTTGAGGTAGGGAATCCTCGATGGCTTGGAATTTTGAGGCCCTGGTCAAGGAGGAGGCACATGACATGCATAAGCAGCTGGGAACAAATGGATTCCTTGAAGAGTATCGAGGATGTCAGAGTAGAGTTAAGAGAAAAATCAGGAAGGCAAAAAGGGGACATGAGATTGTTTCAGCAGATAAGGCAAAGGAGAATCCAAAGAGCTTCCACAAATACATAAAGAGCAAAACAGTAACAAGGGAGAGTAGAACCTCTGAAGGATCAACAAGTCATCTATGTGTGGTCCACGACAGGTGAGATCCTAAATGAATATTTCTTATCAGTATTTACTGTTGAGAAAAGCATGGATGTTAGGGAACTTGGGGAAATAAATGTCTTGAGGAGTGTACATATAACAGAGGGGGGGGTGCTGGAAGTCTTAAAGCACATCAAGGTAGATAAATCCCTGGGACCTGATGAAGTGTATCCCAGGAATTTGTGGGAGGCTAGGGAGGAAATTGCGGGTCCCCTAGCCGAGATATTTGAACCATCGATAGTCACGGGTGAGGTGCCTGAAGAATGGAGGGCAGGAAATGTTGTGCCTTTGTTTAAAAAGGGCTGCCGGGAAAAGCCTGGGAACTACAGGCCAGTGAGCCTCACATCTGAAGTAGGTAAGCTGTTAGAAGCTATTCTGAGAGACAGGGTCTACAGGCATTTAGAGATACAAGGAGAACTGATTAGGGACAGTCAGCCTGGCTTTGTGAATGGAAAATCATGTCTCATGAATCTGACTGAGTTTTTTGAAGGGGTGACCGAGAAGGTAGATGAGGACAGTACAGGTGATGTTGTTTACATGGACTTTAGCAAGGCCTTTGACAAGGTACCGCACGATAGGTCGTTGCATAAGGTTAAATCTCACGGGATCCAGGGTGAGGTATCTAAATGGATATTAAATTGGCTTCTTGACAGAAGACCGAGGGTGGTTGTAGAGGGTTGTTTTTCAAACTGGAGGCCTGTGACCAGCGGTGTGCCTCAGGGATCAGTGCTGGGTCCACTGTTATTTGTCATTTGCGTTAACAATTTGAATGAGGATTTAAGAGGCACGATTAGTAAGTTTGCAGATGACACCACAATTGGTGGCATAGTGCATAATGAAGAACGTTATCTCGGATTGCAAAGGGATCTTGATCAATTGGGCCAGTGAGCTGATGAATGGAAGATGGAGTTTAATTTAGACAAATGTGAGGTGATGCATTCTGGTTGATCAAACCAGGGCAGGACTTACTCAGTTAATGGTGGGGCAGTAGGGTGACTTATACAACAAAGAGATCTCGGGGACAGGTTCATAGCTTCTTGAAAGTGGAGTCACAGGTGGACAGAGTGGTGAAGTAGGCATTCGGCATGTTTGGTTTCATTGGTCAGAACATTGAATACAGGAGTTGGGACGTCTTGTTGAAGTTGGTCAAGACATTGGTAAGGCCACACTTGGAATACTGCGTACAGTTCCGGTCGCCCCATTTTAGAGAGGATATTATTAAACTAGAAAGAGTGCAGAAAAGATTTACTAGGATGCTACCGGGATTTGATGGATTGAGTTATGAGGAGAGGCTGGATAGACTGGGACTTTTTTCTCTGGAGCATAAGAGGCTGAGGGATGATCTTATAGAGGTCTATAAAATAATGAGGGGCACAGATCAGCTAAATAGTCAATAATTTTCCCAATGGTAGGGGAGCCTAAAACTAGAGGGCATAGGTTTAAAGTGAGAGGCGACAGATACAAAAAGGTCCAGAAGGACAATTCTTTCACACAGAGGGTGGTGAGTGTCTGGAACAAGCTGCCAGAGGTGGGTACAATTTTATCTTTTAAAAAGCATTTAGATAGTTACATGGGGATGATGGGTATAGAGGGATATGGGCCAAATGCGGACAATTGGGATTAGCACGGGGGTTAAAAAAGGGCAGCAGGGATAAGTTGGGCTGAAGGGCCTGTTTCTATTCTGAAAACCTCTATGACTACCTTTGGACTGGGAGCCAGGGAAAGTGAGCTGATCTGAAGATACCCAAGATGGTGCACATTGTTGTGTTGAGCTGGGTAGGATATAAGACTGGTATGGGATGGGTTGTACTGTGCTGTGTGTACAGCACTCTACAGCCAGACAATGGCAAGAGCTGAGATCCTTAAAGTTTCAGCATCTGCACCACATGACAAGCTGCAGGTTTGCTGAAGAGGTGGTTTGAAATTTTGATCTTTGCTCCTGTTGTGCTCAGACATTTTCAGTCAGTCAGCATTCAATCAAGGGTAACAGCAAGATGAACTGTGTTGTTTGAACATAAGAACATAAGAAATAGGAGGAGTAGGCCATCTAGCCCTTCGAGCCTGCCCCGCCATTCAATAAGATCATGGCTGATCTGTCGTGGCTCAGTTCCACATTCCCGCCCTCTCCCCATAACCCTTAATCCCCTCTCTTATCAAAAACCCATCAACCCGCGTCTTAAATATATTTAGCGAGGCAGCCTCCACCACTTCAACGGGCAGAGAATTCCAGAGATTCACCACCCTTTGAGTGAAGAAGTTCCTCTTCAACTCCGTTCTAAACCGCCCCCCCCTTTATCCTGAGGCTGTGCCCCCTAGTCCTACTGTCCTTTCTGAGCGGGAAGAGTCTCTCCACCTCTACCCTATCCATCCCATTCATCATCTTATACGTCTCAATGAGATCTCCCCTCATTCTTCTAAACTCTAACGAGTACAAGCCTAGTTTATTCAGCCTCTCCTCATAGTTCAACCCCCTCAACTCCGGTATCAGCCTAGTAAACCTCCTCTGCACTCCCTCCAAGGCCAAAATATCCTTGTGTAAGTGCGGCAACCAAAACTGCACACAGTACTCCAGCTGCGGCCTCACCAATGCCCTATTCAGCTGCAGCAAGACCTCCCTACTTTTATATTCAATCCCCCTCACTATGAAGGCCAGCATCCCATTCGCCTTCCTGACCACCTGCTGCACCTGCAGGCTGGGTTTTTGCAACTCATGCACAAGGACCCCGAGGTCCCTCTGCACCGTCGCCTGCTGCAGTTTTTTGCCACGTAAGTAATAATCCTTCCTACCAAAGTGGACAACTTCACTCTTGCCAACATTAAGTTCCATTTGCCAGTTCCTGGCCCATTCGCCCAGCCTATCTAGATTCAGTCTCTTGCCATTCGCAGAGAAGGTGAGTTCATTCTTGGCTCTGGTATTGTGGAGGTGGATTATACTGCAGTCTGTTGCTGCTGGACTAAAGGTGACATGTCTTGTGGTAATCAGCCAGCTTTACAATGTCATTGCTGATATCATCTGCTGGACACTAAACATAGATGAACTTACTAATCAGATCACTGGAGATAGATGATTGTGTGATGGACATGTACGGTTGGTGTAAGGTGTATTTTGTGTGTGTTGGGGAGTAGGGGGATAATGTTTGGAATTTCGGATTTGTCCTTTGGGTGGCCAGTATGTCTGAAAGGCATTTTGCTGAAGGGGCAGGTTGGTGACGGATTTTCACCTGGGAGTTTGTTGCTTGAATGGAGCTGTTGGATTTTTTTCATGCGGAAGAGTTCCTGGGAATTCTGATTGAGGTTGATTGGTGGGACCATGTCATGGAGTGGATCTATGGCAGAGGTAGAGGAGCTTTTTCAGTTTTAGGGGTGCAGACTAGTTGGGAGCCTGGGAGGTCTGCATGGTGCTCTCAAACTCTTTTTACTCTGAAAGCTGTAAGACTTAAAACAATTTATATCAGGTGTATTTATGGGTGCCAACTGTATTTAAAGTCTGCAAGAGGAATATAGCTTATTTGGAACTGAAACAGTGATAAGCTAGAAAGTAGCTTCTTTTCAATTTTAAATATTGTTTTAACTGTTAACAGTTAAGCTGCTTCTAGTTATATTAAAGTCATGTTATTAAATAAACTTTATTATAAAAATCCCTAATTTGTCAGTGGAATCATTCCTGGAAGGAAATATCCTTCCTTCACATAGATCCCAAAATAGAAACATTAACTGTTTCCTTCAGGTATTTGCCTGACCACCCATCTGTGCTCTGAACTGTCTACCTCGAGAGTAAAGGTTCGATAGCTTTAGTGACGTTTGCAGGGAGGAAGAGACCAGAATGCCACAATGTGTCTCATGCTGCATTTAAAGGCCCTTTACTGAACTTTCTCCCAGAACATGTTCTTTACCATGAACCATTAACCGCAAAGCTCACATGTGCAACTTAACACATCACCTTCCACCTCGGAACAGGAAGTATTCAGTGACCTAGAGCTCTCACGTTTATAGAAACTGCAAGTCTGCTCTCAGACTGGATGATGAAACTGGTAGAGCAATAAAAACCACTTTTAAATAAGTGTGTAGCAGAAAACACAAAAGCCACACAAAGTGTCACGAGAGTCAAAGCCATACGATGTGAAGATCCATCTGAGATCCCGCAGTCATCACAGCAGCACTGTACTGAGGCAGCCTGCTGACCTGTGGATGGTACCAAGCACAATGTGTCCAACATTATTGGAAACTCTTACCCAAGGTGTCCACAATCAGGTCCAGCTGTCCATTATAAACTGTTACGTTCACACCAGCAATCAGCAGCTTGTCAATAATGTCAACCACTGGTTTCATGAAGTCACCCTCCATATTGGAGAACACAGCAGCAGACTGACCTGGGTGGTTTCAGATTAAAAACAGATCAAACATAGCTCGTTCCAACTGTACAGAATCAAGTTCAGCAGCATTAATAGACCACAGAAAAGCTATAAGACACTCAACTGAACCTAAAGAGGCATGGCGGTATAGTAAGGGACAAATTAGCGAACACAGAGCTTGGGGGGGGGATGGATGGAAATGAGGCAGAACATAGATATGGACAAGGGATAGGAGGCCTCTGGGAAGGGACGGTCAAGTGCAGGCAACTGGAGGAGGGGGGAAGGTAGAAACAGGAGAAAGGACAATGGTTTGGAAGGGTTGGAGAACAGGACATCAGGGCAGGGACGCCTTAGTTATTAATGAGTTCTCATACTCAAATCCTCTCCGGGTACCCCTCGGACATTACCTCCCCATTTGACAAAGTCGGGGATGATTTTCAGCTTCTTTCTGATGGGTCCATTCATCAGGCGCTCCAGGCTGGTACGCTGCAATGGGGCAACATGACGCTGATAAAGACTGACTGGAAGACAGAAAAACAGTGTGAGTAACTGAGGGCTCAACAGTATCCAAAATGCAGTAACTAGGAAAGAGAGACAGAGAGACAAAGAGTACTCGGAATAGAGTAACTGCAAGGGATAGAGAGGGCAGGGGATTCGGAATGGAGTAACTGCAACAAACAGAAAGGGAGGCTGCTCAGAATGGAGTAATTGTGAGGACGAGAGAATCAGAATACTCAGAGGACAGTGTTACAATCCCAATTGGGGTTATAACTGGCTGAAGAGATCCCAGAATCGAACCTGGGCTCAAAAGATAGTAACTTTCATTTTTTAAAAATCAAACGTTGTGGAAGAATCACAAAACTGTTAAATAGTTTTAACAACACTGTGGCACAGTGGTTAGCACTGCTGCCTCCCAGAGCCAGGGATCCAGGTTCAATTCAGGCCTCAGGTCACTGACTGTACGGAGCTTACACGTTCTCCCTGGGTTTGCGTGGGTTTCCTTGGGGTGCTCCGGTTTCCTCCCACAATCCAAAGATGTGAGCGGATTAGCAGGGTAAATATGTTGGGTTACGGGGGGTGGGATTATCGGTGCAGGCTTGATGGGCTGAATGGCCTCCTTCTGCACTGTAGGGATTCTATGATTCTATGAACAAAAAATAAAACAATTAAACATGGAAAAAAGTGGATAATATATTACTCCGTTATTCCCCCTTTGGCTTAAGAGTTTTACATTTTATACGGAATGCTTGATATGGTTGACAAAGTACATTTGAATCTATAATGGACTCATTAGCACAATGTTAGTGCTTGCAATTTGCATTCCAAAATCCACTTCACATTTTCAAATATTTCAGTTTCCACTGAGTATTTTATCAACTTCACTTCCAATTTCCACCCCTCTATCACCTTCACATGCTCCATCTCTGACACTTCCCTTCCCATCCTTGGCCTCTCTGTCTCCATTTCTGGTGATAGACTGTTCACCAGTTTCCATTACAAACCCATCAAATCCCGCAATTACCTCGATTACAGCTCTTCACACCCCACTTTCTGTAAGGATTCCATCCCATTCCCTCAGTTCCTTCACCTCTGCCGCATCTGTTCTGATGAAGTCACTCTCTCGGATAGCACGGCTGAAATGTCTGCCTTCTTCCTCAATTGTGCTTTTCCACCCAGTGTAGATAACAGGGCTCACAACCACATCCAACCCATCCCCAGGGCCACTACTCTCACCCCCTCCGCTCCCTCTCTCCATCGGGATAGGGGCCCCTTGTCCCTCACCTTTCATTCCACCAGTCTCCACATTCAGAGGATCAGCCTCCTCCATTTCCTCCAACTCCAGATGCTACTACCCAACACCCCCGCTACTCCCTGCCAGCATTCCCCAGGGACCGTTCTCTCCAGGATATTCTAGTCCGCACCTCCATCACACCCAACACCTCAGCACCACCCCCGCCCATGGCATCTTCCCATGCAATCGCAAAAGGTGCAACACCTGCCCCTTCACCTCCTCCCTGATCACCATCCTAAAACCCCTTGCAGGTGAAGCAGTGCTTCACACGTGCCTCCTTCAATCTGGTTTATTGCATTCGCTGTTGCCAGTGCAGTCTATTCTAAATCAGAGACCAAACGCAGACTGGGTGATCGCTTTGCTGAACACCTTCGGTCTGTCCGCAAGCAGGACCCAGACCTTGCTGCCGCTGCCACTTCAACACCACCCTGCTCTCCTGTCCACCTGTCCATCCTGAGCCTTTTGCAATGTTCCAGCAAATCCCAATGCAAACTGGAGGAACAGCACCTCACCTTCCGGACTGAACACTGAGTCCTACAACTTCAGAGCCTGAACTCTCCCCTCCACCTTCACCCAACTTCCATTTACTTTATTTCATTTCTTCTTTTCATCTCATTCATCCACTTTTACCACTTTATATTCTTATTTCTGTTTTTCCACTTATGAAATCTTGCTGTCCACCCAGTCTCCGCTACAACAACGGATGAATGAACACCGCCCGACAATCACCAGGCAAGACTGTTCCCTCCTGTTGGCGAACACTTCAGTGGTCACGGGCATTCGGCCTCTGATCTTCGGGTAAGCATTCTCCAAGGCGGCCTTCACGACACACGACAGCGCAGAGTCGCTGAACAGAGACTGATTGCCAAGTTCCGCACACATGAGGACGGTCTCAACAGGGATCTTGGGTTCATGTCGCACTATCTGTAACCCCCATGACTTGCCTGGGCTTGTAAAATCTCACTTACTATCCTGTCTGGAGACAATACACATCTCTTTAACCTGTGCTTAATGCTGTCTCCGCTCACATTGTCTGTACCTTTAAGACTTGATCAGTATTCTGTAAACTGAGTGTGTGTCTTTACATCCCCTGTTTGTGATCAGAACTCTCCACTCACCTGATGAAGGGGCAGAGGCCCAAATTTTGCTACCAAATAAACCTGTTGGACTCTAACCTGGTGTTGTGAGACTTCTTACTGTGTTTACCCCAGTCCAACGCCAGCATCTCCACATCTATTCTCTCTCCACCAGCACTGTCAGACCTGCTGAGATTTCCAGAATTTTCTGTTTTTGTTTCAGATTCCAGCATCTGCATTATTTTGCCTTTATACCACTGAAGGTCTGCTCCCCACTTTAAATCTTGTTAAATGCAATTGTCTGTCTTGTTTTTTAGGAGGCCTCAATCTTTGCAATTCCTTTCCTTTCCAGTTAGTCCTGGCTGAGTTGAGAGAGTCGTTCACTGCTCTGTGACCCATCTCCAACTGCCTCTAGCTTCCAGCATCTTTAACAGGCCTCCAGTTGCTAAGCAACTATATTTATTCTTTATTCCCTAGCGCTCTCTATCACAACAGAATCCCAGTTGGAATTGAAATCAAACTGCTACACATACAAATATCTTTGTCCAGCCTGAAATGTAATTATTGGTTTCTTTCAGGTACAAGAACATTAAAGTAAACTCTTCAAAAACTAAGGCCCAGAATCTATCACCTTGCTCGCCATGGAATCGGAGCGGACAAGGGTCTGACAACGGAAATCGCTGCTGACTTCAGGCGGGAATTTCAGATCTCGCCCGAGTGAGGCTGTAAAATCTCACCCACAATCCTATTTCTAATGTTTGCCAATACAAGTCTAAATCCCTTAAAACTGTGCTCTCCAACTGGTCAGTCCAGATCAACAGCCTGCCACACTGTGCCAAAAATGCACGAGACTCAAGATTTTTGTAACAACCCCAGCTCATTACCTGCTGAACCACACCAAAAATCCACATAACATGGGCAACAAGATTCTTGCCAGCACCAAAAATTAAAATAAGCTGGGTGACGAGCAAGGAGCCAGGGATCTCCAAGGGGGCAAAAACCTGCCACTCCCACCAGGAATTTGAAAGTGAAATTCTCATTATGAATGTCAAGGATAAGACCATTTGTCAGAGTGTACCCCTGAATAAAAGAGGTCAATTGGAATGGCATCACAAAACAATGCATGCAAAATTTCAAGAAAATGTCCCTTTAAACAGGATGATTTGGATGGAGAACATTGAGGAGTTAAAGGGAATTTTGAAAGCTCAATAGTCTCTCTGTAAGACTAACAAAGAATCATCTTTATGCATTAATTATTAGAAACCATTCATCGATGGTGAAATTATCAAGGAGGCTGTGATGGCTCCTTTCAGCAACTTGCTCAAAGACTTTAAAAGGTGAAATTATGGCAGCCATCAAGAGCATGTCCTTTAGGGGAGGAAATCTGCTGTCCTTATCCAGTCTGGCCTACATGTAAATCTCTTAAAACTCGTCAAACCACCTGGCATCAACCTGGACACCAGAAACAACAACTGCAAACCCAACCCTGTTGCCCTTACGATGTTCTCCCCACTAACATCTGGAAATTTGTGCCAAAATTGGGAAAGCTTTCTCAGACTAGTCAAAATAAAATCAAATTACTGTGAATGCTGGAATCTGAAACAAAAAGAGAAAATGCTGGAAAATCTCAGCAGGTCTGGCAGCATCTGTAAAGAGAGAAAAGAGCTGATGTTTGGAGTCCAGATGACCCTTTGTCAAAGCCCAAAAGGATCCTGCAAAGTCGATGTATATCCTCTGCCAAAGCTGTTTTGGCCAATCCCATTGGTGAAGTATTCTGTATTCCAGCCCATGACTGGCATCGCTCCACTTTTTCTTCCATTTGTGGGAGTCAAGTCCCAGCCACCAAAAATGGCCGTGTGTGAGCTCTTTCATCCATCCTGCCCCTGGGTGACCTTTGTGCTGTTAATCGAGGATTAACAGCTTCGTAAGCATGGCAGGATCGATCACCCGATGCCCCGTAGCAATACTCCATTCTGGACAGTTAATTCACGTTCCCTCATTGTCTAAAGTCTGAATTCAAGATTCTTTTGTTTCTCCAATGATGTTCTTCTCAAAACCATGTCCATGACCCTACCCATTACCAGGTCATTCCTCATGTGTCTTTGCACCTGAAATGTTATTGGGATATTCTCCGCCTGGATGAAGTATAATATGTTGGTGTAGTTGTTTTGTAATTTGATTTTGTCCTGAAGTGGCAATCTCATTAAGGCATTTGTGCTGTCACGCTGCTCTGATCGCCAGTATTTGATTTCACAATTATGCACTGATGGTATCAATGCCCATCTTCGTAGACAGTGTGAGGCTAACGATGGAATTCCCTGCTCTGGATCAAAACTGATTGTCATCCACAGGCCTGTGATTGGTCAAAGTAAATCATCTGCCCTACAGAAATTGATGAAATTGTTTAATGCCAAAGTGTTAAACAAGAGATTGAGGAACAGAAATGTAGGCAGATTTTGGCAAAGTGTAAAAGTAACAGGGTTGTTGTGGTGGGAGATTTTAACTTCCTCTATATTGACTGGGAGTCACTTAGTGCTCGGGGCGTGGATGGGACAGAGTTTGTAAGGAGCATCCAGGAGGGCTTCCTGAAACAGTATGTAGATAGTCCAACTAGGGAAGGGGGCTATACTGGACCTGGTATTGGGGAATGAGCCTGGCCAGGTGGTCGATGTTTCGGCAGGGGAGCAGTTTGGGAACAGTGACCATAATTCAGTAAGTTTTAAGGTACTGATGGATAAAGATAAGTGTAGTCCTCATGTTAAGGTGCTAAACTGGGGGAAGGCTAATTACAACAATATTAGGCAGGAACTGAAGAATGTAGATTGGGGGCAGATGTTTGAGGGCAAATCAACATCTGGCCTGTGGGAGGCTTTCAAGTGTAAGTTGACAGGGATTCAGGACCAGCACATTCCTGTAAGGATGAAGGGTAAGTGTGGCAAGTTTTGGGAACCTTGGATAACGAGAGATATTGTGAACCAGTCAAAGAGAAGGAAGCATTTGTCAAAGCTAGGAGGCTGGGAACACACGAAGCAAGTGTGGAATACAAGGAAAGTAGAAAGAAGTGTAAGCAAGGAGTAAGAAGGGCTATGATGGGTCATGAAGAAGCATTGGCCAGCAGGATTAAGGAAAATCCCAAGGCTTTCTATACATATGTAAAGAGCAAGAGGGTAGCCAGGGAGAGGGTTGGCCCACTCAAGGACAAGGGAGGGAATCCATTTGTGGAGTCAGAGGAAATGGGCGAGGTATTAAATGAGTACTTTGTGTCAGTATTCACCAAAGAGAAGGATTTGGTGGATGATGAGTCTGGGAAAGGATGTGTACAATCCACATCTACAAGGTACACGTCAGGAGAATGATGGAACACTCTCCACTTACTTGGATGAGTGCAACTCCAACAACACTCCAGAAGCTTGACACCATCCAGGACAGGGCAGTCCCACTTGATTATTATCCCTTCCACAAACATTCAATCCCTCGACCAAAAAGTTAATATTCTAAATTGGGGCAAGGCCAATTTTGATGGTCCCAGGCAGGAACTTTCAAAAGTTAATTGGGGGAGTCTGTGGGAAGGCAAAGGGACGTCTGGTAAATGGCAAGGTTTCAAAAGTGTATTAACCAGGGTTCAGGGTAAACACATTCCTCTTAAATTGAAGGGCAAGGCTGGCAGAAGTCAGGAACCCTGGATGACTTTGGATATTGAGGCCCTGGTCAAGAAGAAGGAAGAGGCACATGTCATGCATAGTCAGCTGGAATCAAGTGAATCTTTTGAAGAGTATAGGGGGTCTAGGAGTAGAATTAACATAGAACACTACAGCACAAACAGGCCCTTCGGCCCATAAGTTGCGCCGATCACATCTATACCTACCAGGCCATAGAACTATCTGTAACTCCCAATCCCATTAAATCCCATATACTCATCCAGAAGTCTTTTAAAAGACCCCAGCGAGTTCGCCTCCACCACCACCGACGGCAGCCGATTCCACTCACTCACCACCCTCTGAGTGAAAAACTTACCCCTAACATCACTTCTGTACTTGCCTCCCCGCACCTTAAACCTGTGTCCTCTCGTAGCGACCATTTCAGCCCTGGGAAATAGCCTCTGAGAATCCACCCTATCTATTCCTCTCAACATTTTATAAACCTCTATCAGGTCGCCTCTCAACCTTCATCTCTCCAGGGAGAAGAGTCCCAGCTCCCTCAACCTAAGGCATGCCTCCCAATCCAGGCAACATCCTTGTAAATCTCCTCTGTACCCTTTCAATAGCTTCTACGTCCTTCCTATAGTGAGGTGACCAGAACTGCGCACAGTACTCCAAGTGGGGCCTGACAAGGGTCTTATAAAGTTGCAGCATTACCTCCCGACTCCTAAACTCAATTCCTCGATTAATGAAGGCCAGTACACCATACGCCTTCTTGACCACATCCTCCACCTGCGAGGCCGATTTAAGAGTCCTGTGGACCCAGATCCCAAGATCCCTCTGCTCTTCAACACAGCTAAGACTCCTACCCTTGATATTGTATTCCTTCATCCCATTGGTCCTGCCAAAATGGACCACTACACATTTATCCGTGTTGAAGTCCATCTGCCACTTCTCCGCCCAGTCTTGCATCCTATCTATGTCACGCTGCAACTTCTGACATCCCTCCAGACCATCCACAACACCACCAACGTTCGTGTCATCAGCGAACTTACTTACCCATCCCTCCACTTCCTCATCCAGGTCATTTATGAAAATGACAAACAGCAAGGGTCCTAGAACAGATCCCTGGGGCACTCCACTGGTGACTGACCTCCATTCAGAAAAAGACCCATCCACAACCACCCTCTGCCTTCTGCAGGCAAGCCAGTTCTGGATCCACAAGGCCAAAGGCCCTCGGATCCCATGCCCTCTCACTTTCTCAAGAAGTCTTGCATGGGGGACCTTATCAAGTGCCTTGCTGAAGTCCATGTAAACCACATCCACCGCTCTTCCTTCGTCAATGTGCTCAGTCACATTCTCAAAGAACTCAACTAGGCTCATAAGGCACGACCTGCCCTTGACAAAACCATGTTGACTATTTCTGATCATTCTAAACTTCTCTAAATGCTCATAAATCTTGTCCCTCAGAAGCCTCTCCATCAACTCACCAACCACTGAGGTCAGACTCACCGGTCGGTAATTTCCCGGGCTATCCCTGTTCCCTTTCTTGAAAATAGGAACCACATCCGCAATCCTCCAATCTTCCGGAACCTCTCCCGTCTCCATCGACAACGCAAAGATCATCGCCAGGGGCTCTGCAATCACTTCCCTCACCTCCCACAGTAACCTGGGGTACATCCCATCTGGTCCCGGCGACTTGTCTATCTTGATAGAGTTTAAAAGTTCTAACACATTCTCTTTCTTAACGTCCACACACTCAATCTTTTCAGTCTGCCGCAAACCTGTAGTACAACCACCCAGATCACTTTCCACCGTGAATACCGAGGCAAAGTACTCATTAAACATCTCTGCCATTTCTTCCGGTTCCACACAGACCTTACCCCCTTCACCTTTTATAGGTCCTATCCCTTCTCTTCTCATCCTTTTACTTTTCACATATTTGTAGAAGGCCTTGGGATTCTCCTTAATCTTACCCGCCAAGGCCTTCTCATGACCCCTTCTGGCTCTCCTAATTTCCTTTTTAAGCTCCTTTCTACAATCCTTATACTCCTCTAGATCCTTAACATTTCCTAGCTCTCTGAACCTTTTGTACACCTTCCTTTTCTTCCTGACTAGGTTCACCACAACCTTCGTGCACCACGGTTCCTGGGCCCTTCCAAAACCTCCTTGTCTCATCGGAACGTTATCGTGCAGAGCTCCAGTCAAACATTCCTTGAAAATCTGCCACCTTCCTTCTGTACTTTTCCCCAAGAATACCTCCTTCCAGTTTACTCGTCCAATTATCTGCCTGATGTCTTCATATTTCCCCTTACTCCAGACAAACACCTTCCTAGCCTGCCTGATCCTATCTCTTTCCAATGCTATCGTGAAGGAGATAGAATTATGATCTCCATCCCCGAGATGCTCTCCCACCGAGAGATCCGACACCTGTCCTGGTTCATTAGCCAGCGCCAGGTCATGTACAGCCCCTCCTCTCGTAGGCTTATCCACGTACTGTGTCAGGAAACCCTCCAGAACACACCTAACAAACTCCTCCCCATCCAAACCCCTTACCCTAGGGATGTTCCAGTCGATGGTTAAGAGAGAAATCGGGAGGGCAAAAAGAGGACACGAGATTGTTTTGGCAGATAAGACAAAGGAGAATCCAAAAAGCTTCTACAAATACATAAAGGGCAAAAGAGTAACGAGGGAGAGAGTAGGGCCTCTTAAGGATCAACAAGATCATCTGTGTGCAGATCCACAAGAGATGGGAGAGATCCTAAATGAATATTTCTCATCAGTATTTACTGTTGAGAAAAGCATGGATGTTAGGGAACTTGGGGAAATAAATAGTGATGTCTTGAGGAGTGTACATATTACAGAGTAGTTGCTTCTGGAAGCCTTAAAGCGCATCAAGGTAGATAAATCCCCAGGACCTGATGAAGTTTATCCCAGGACATTGTGGGAGGCTAGGGAGGAAATTGCGGGTCCCCTAGCCGAGATATTTGAATCATCGATGGTCACAGGTGAGGAGCCTGAAGATTGGACGGCGGCAAATGTTGTGCCTTTGTTTAAAAAGGGCTGCCGGGAAAAGCCTGGGAACTACAGGCCAGTGAGCCTCACATCTGTGGTGGGTAAATTGTTGGAAGGTATTTTGAGAGACAGGGTCTACAGACATTTAGAGATGCAAGGAATGACTAGGGACAGTCAGCATGGCTTTGTGAGTGGAAAATCATGTCTCACAAATTTAATTGAGTTTTTTGAAAGGGTAACCAAGAAGGTAGATGAGGGCAGTGCAGTTGATGTTGTCTACATGGACTTTAGCAAGGCCTTTGACAAGGTACTGCATGGTAGGTTGTTGCATAAAGCTAAATATCACAGGATCCAGGGTGAGGGATCTAAATGGAGACAAAATTGGCTTCTTGACAGAAGACCGAGGGTGGTTGTAGAGGGTTGTTTTTCAAACTGGAGGCCTGTGACTAGTGGTGTGCCTCAGGGATCAGTGCTGGGCCCACTGTTATTTGTCATTTATATTAATGATTTGGATGAGAATATAGGGGGCATGGTTAGTCAGTTTGCAGATGACACCAAGATTAGTGGCACAGTGGACAGTGAAGAAAGTTATCTCCAATTGCAACGGGATCCTGATCAATTGGGCCAGTGGGCTGACGAATGGCAGATGGAATTTAATTTAGATAAATGTGAGGTGATGCATTTTGGTAGATTGAACCAGGGCAGGATTTACTCAGTTAATGGTAGGGTGTTGGGGAGAGTTACAGAACAAAGAGATCTCGGGGTACAGGTTCATAGCTTCTTGAAAGTGGAGTCACAGGTGGACAGAGTGGTGAAGAAAGCATTCAGCATGCTTGGTTTCATCAGTCATTGAAAACATTGAATACAGGAGTTGGGACGTCTTGTTGAAGTTGTACAAGACATTGGTAAGGCCACACTTGGAATACTGTGTACAGTTCTGGTCACCATATTATAGAAAGGATATTATTAAACTAGAAAGAGTGCAGAAAAGATTTACTCGGATGCTACCGGGATTTGATGGTTTGAGTTATAAGGAGAGGCTGGATAGACTGGGACTTTTTTCTCTGGAGTGTAGGAGGCTGAGGGGTGATCTTATAGAGGTCTGTAAAATAATGAGGGGCACAGATCAGCTAGATAGTCAATATCTTTTCCCAAAGGTCGGGGAGTCTAAAACTAGAGGGTATAGGTTTAAGATGAGAGGGGAGAGATACAAAAGCATCCAGAGGAGCAATTTTTTCACAAGTGTGGTGAGTATCTGGAACAAGCTGCCAGAGGTAGTAGTAGAGGCAGATACAATTTTATTTTTTAAAAAGCACTTCGATAGTTACATGGGTATGATGGGTCTAGAGGGATATGGGCCAAATGTGGGCAATTGTGATTAGCTTAGGGTTTTCAGAAAGAAAGGCAGCATGGACAAGTTGGGCCAAAGGGCCTGTTTCCCTGCTGTAAACCTCTATGATTCTACTGTCGACAAACAGTGCCAGCCGAGCATACCACCTACAAGATGCACTGTAGGAATTCAGCAAGGTTTCTTAGGCAGCACCTTCCAAATTCACTACTATCTAGAAAGATAAGGGCAGCAGACACATGGGAACTCCATCACCTGGAGGTTCCCCTCCAAGTCACTGCATCCTGCTTTGGAAATACATCACCGTTCCTTCACTGTCTCTGGGTCAAAATCCTGGAACTCCCTCCCTAACAGCACTGTGGGTTTACCTACCTTGGGACTGCTGTGGTTCAAGAAGTTGAATACTCACCATCACCTTCTCAAGCACCACTTGGGACGGGTAATAAATGCTTGTCTCGCTAGCGATGCCCACATCCCATAAATTACTTTCTTAAAGTTCACCCAAGATTGTGTTCTAGTCCTGGAGTGGGGTTTGACCCCACATTACCCGGCACAGAAAGCTTTCTGCTAACATTGAGCCATTGCTGACACTCATTTTTCCTCGCATTCAAACCCAACTCCCCCTCCCATCAGGCAGTTCCTCAATTCCTGTTCCCAAAGACTTTGGATTCATTCCACACAAAACACCATCCTACAAGACACTCACCTAGCTGGTCATTTCTCATTGCAGGAGTGAGTTGTGGGGACACTGAGTCTGCCTGTTCGGTCATTATGTTGTAAAAGTTCACTCCGTTTGTATTCTGTAACAGAACCAGCAAGATGTTACACAGTCCAATTACCCCCGCTGTCCCCCTATTTCAGCTATACATTCCAATCAACCCCCTCCCCTCTCCCCAGTCCCAGCTATCCACTCCAGTTTCCCAGGTCTGTGTTAGCAATGCTGTTCACCTCGGAGTCCCTGTTACATACACCGAATCTGACATTCCAATACTCACTTTCTTAACAACTTGCTCGGTTTCAGCCCACAGCTCAGTTGCCTGTTGGTAATGGCCAGTCTCAATTGCTGCCTGCACTTTTTTAGCGTAAGAATTAACCTCAGCCAATCCCTGGCCATCCAGCAGTGACTGGAAAACAACACACACACTTAGTTTAAATACGACACACAATGAAAACTACCCTGGGGCAAAGGTATGTACTTACCACACTGTACAGGTATGGGCCCCAGGTCAAGACAGAATCTGTACAAAAAGAGATGGTCACATCAGTTGTTTTTCAGGTGACGAATACCCCTTCCCACTCACCCCCACTCCCCGACCCATACACCCCCCTCTCACATCACTACATACAGCTTCACCATCCATGCCACCGGCACGCCAACCCTCAGCCACACCACCTTGCACACAACACACCATTCCTCAATAGTGCAGCACCTCTCATTGAACTGAAGGGTACATTAAATCTTACCCAGAGGTGAGATCCAGGAATCACCTAAAGCCACACCAGCAAAATGACACTTTATTTCCTTGAGCTGGACCGCCTGGGAATGAGACAAAGGATCATACATCAACAGGAATAGAATTACAGGGAACTCTCACCACAATCGGGAGATTTAGCTCAACAGGTTAATACTTGGCTATCCTCCCAGCCCTGTCAACTCAGACTGCCAACGTATCCCATTCCTTTCTCCCTCGTGTTTATGCAGCTTCCCCTTAAATAAACCTACACAGTTCACCTCAACCCACTCCTGTTCCAAGAGTTTGCATTGTACCCACTCTGGGTGTAGTCGGGGTACCCGAGGTGACCAGTACAATACAAGACCCATGAAGCCAGTGTTTCTGAACCAAAGACATAACTTTATTTAACCACTAATTTAGTTAGCTACTAAATCGATCAGAGGGTCGACTCAGCTCTTGGGTGGAGCAGCCGGACCCCTCCAAATAGATCTGACTGTTACTATTCTAAACAAATCAATTATACGTTTTCTTATCAATCATTGCCGTCTTACATTAACTTCAAATCAATCACCTTTAATATACACATCAATAATAATCCCTGTCATGCACATCAGCCAACTGCATCTCACCATCCAGCAGAATGATCTCTCTTTCATTCACTAAATCCAGACAGGCGCTAACTCAAATCTTGGCTAAAATCATTTCTCTGTTGCTTGATCACTATGGACATCAAAGTGACTGTTCCCACCAGATCATTACCAAACTGGATAGACACCTGATCCCGCTTCTGGGCACATTTCCATCCCAAGTCTACATTCATTTAGAATATCTGCATATATGTTTTAAAATTATAATTAATTATTTTACTGCATTCACATACGTGTAAACTATTCTCTTGTTGCCTTATAATCTTGTTTTAAAAATCATTGAACTTTTTGCTAGCAATTTTGTCTGTGTCTAAACGTCGACTGTCTAAAAACTCTTTCGATTTGATTTATTGTCACGTGTATTAGCATACTGTGAAAAGTATTGGTTCTTACGCGCTATACAGACAAAACATATCATTCATAGGGAAGGAAAGGAGACAGTGCAGAACGTAATGCTACAGTCACAGCTCGGGTGCAGAGAAGGATCAGCTTCATATCAGGTAGGTCCATTCAAAAGTCTGATACCAGCAGGGAAGAAGCTGTTCTCGAATCGGTCGGTACGTGACCTCAGACTTTTGTATCTTTTTCCCGACGGATGAAGGTGGAAGAGAGAATGTCCGGGGTGTGTGGGGTCCTTGATTATGCCGGCTGCTTTGCTGAGGCAGTGGGAAGTGTAGGCAGAGTCAATGGATGACTTTCCATTTAAGCCTATCAGCTGGTTAGAAATTTTCCATATCACTGGATAAATACATTTCTGCTGAATTCTGTACTGGATATATAGTGACTAGCTTATATTTACAGCTCTTGGTCTCCTCGACAGATGGAAACTTCTTTGGTACATCTACGCCATAAAACGCTTCTAGAACCTTGCAGGTCTCAGACAGGTAATCCCTCGAATTTCTCTTTTGCAGAAAGAGCCCCATCCAGTTTAACATTCCCTGGTGTCATTCCTGTGAATCCCATGTTTTTCTACTGTGTCAGTAGAGACCAGGATTACTCACAATATTCCAAGTGTAGTCTAACCAAGATTCTAAATAAATTTAAAGTAAGTTTTCAGCTTTTTGATGCATCCTTCTAGGAATGAACCTTGTACTATGTTTGTTTTTTACTAATAGCTTTATTAATCTGTTTGCCTCTTAGTCTTGTATATCTCTATTCCAAAATACTTCTTTCTTTATTTTGCCTTTCATTTGCCAAAAAAGGATATGGCCCCTTTATCCTTTTGGAGGTCTTATGAGGAAAGGCTGAGGGACTTGAGGTTATTTTCATTGGAGAGAAGAAGGTTACGAGGTGACCTGATTGAGGCATACAAGATGATCAGAGGGTTAGATAGGGTGGACAGTGAGAGCCTTTTTCCTCGGATGGTGACGGCTAACACAAGGGGACATAGCTTTAAATTAAGGGGTGGTAATTATAGGACGGATGTCAGAGGTAGGTTCTTTACTCAGAGGGTAGTAAGGGCGTGGAATGCCCTGCCTGCAGCAGTTGTGGACTCGCCAACTTTCAGGGCGTTCAAATGGTCAGTGGATAGGCATACGGATAACATTGGAATAGTTTAGGTTAGAGGGTCATTAGATTGGTTCCACTGGTCGGCGCAACATCAAGGGTCGAAGGGCCTGTACAGCGCTGTAATGTTCTATCCCTCCCACCAAAATGAACCCGGTCGTTGTGGTACATGTGGGTGCCAACGACGTAGGCAAAATGCGAACTGAGGATCTGGGGAGGGAGTATGAAAAGCTGGGAACGGAATTAAAAAGTAGAACCAACAAGGTGGTTATCTCTGGGCTACTGCCTGAACCGAGTGCAGACGGGCGTAAGGTTGATAAGATTAAGGAAGTGAATGGGTGGCTCAGGGATTGGTGTGGGAGGAATGGGTTTGAATTCATGGGGCATTGGCACCAGTATTGGGGTAGGTGGGATCTGTTCGGGCGGGATGGGGTTGGTCTGAACCGTGCTGGGACCAGAGTCCTGGCGAATCGTGTAGACAGGACTGTAGACAGGGCTTTACACTAATTGGGGGGGGGGGGTGCGAGGGTAGGTGAAATTACAGGGTCGAAAGTAAAGGAGAGGGTACAGGTACGAGGAGAGGGTACAGGTAAGGGAAGAGGCCGAGGATGTCCCAATAATAGAGGGAGTAGGGGGCGTGAGCATGGTTGGTGGCGTTGCGGCAAATAGGGTCCAGGTGAAGGCTGGGATGAAAGCACTTTATCTGAATGCTTGAAGCATTCGGAATAAAGTGGATGAGCTGGTGGCGCAGATCGACACAAATGGATACGATCTGGTGGCCATTACAGAGACGTGGCTGCAGGGTGACAGGGACTGGGAGCTGAATGTACAGGGTTATCAAGTGTTTAGGAAGGATAGGCAGGAGGGAAAAGGGGGGGGCGTAGCTCTGCTGATTAAGGATAGCATCAGGGTGGTAGCAAGGGATGATATAGGAACCAAAGAGCAGAAAGTGGAATCGTTGTGGGTGGAGATTAGGAACAGCAAAGGGAGGAAGACGCTGGTGGGTGTCGTCTATAGGCCCCCGAATAATGATCTGGAGGTGGGGCGGGCTGTTAACGTGCAAATAAGTGCGGCGTGCAGGAATGGGACGGCCGTAGTTATGGGGGATTTCAATCTGCATATTGATTGGTCGACCCATGTTGGACGCGGGGGGCTCGAGGAGGAGTTCTTGGAATGCTGCCGGGATAGTTTCCTCGAACGGTGTGTGTTGGAGCCGACGAGGGAGCGAGCTATCTTGGATCTGGTGCTATGTAATGAGGCGGGTAGAATTAGGGACCTTGTGGTGAAGGATCCTCTTGGGGAGAGTGATCATTGTATGGTGGAGTTTCTGGTGCAGATGGAGGAGGAGAAAGTGGGTTCCCGGACACGCGTCCTTTGTTTGAACAGAGGGGAGTACGGTAGGATGAGAGAAGAATTGGCAAATGTGGACTGGGGGAGCGCGTTGGAAGGTAGGTCTGCTGAGGAACAGTGGAGGGTCTTTAAGGAGATCTTTCTTGGTGCTCAGCAGAAATTTATTCCGATGGTCAAAAAGGACAGTAGGAGGAGAGGTAATAAGCTGTGGATAACGAAGGAGGTGAAGGAAAGTGTTAAATTAAAAGTGGAGGCGTTTAGAGTAGCTAAGAGTAGTGGGCGAGAAGAGGATTGGGAGAGGTTTAAATGTCAAGAAAGAATGACGAAGAAGTTGATAAAGAAGGGTAGGATAAACTATGAAGCTGGGCTAGCGCTTAATATAAAAAAGGATAGCAAGAGTTTTTATAAATATATAAAAAGGAGAAGGCTGGCTAGGGTGAATGTTGGACCCTTAGAGGATGGGAGGGGGGACTTAGTGGTAGGGGATGGGGAAATGGCTGAGGCCTTGAATAACATTTTTGTTTTGGTCTTCACGGAGGAGGACGTGAATAATTTGCCGGGTGTTAGCGATGGAAAGATGGTAGGACTGGAGGGTCTTAATGACATTACTGTTACTAGAGAGGCAGTGCTCGACAGACTGGAGGGGCTGATTGTGGACAAGTCCCCAGGACCGGATGGAATGCATCCAAGGGTTCTGAAAGTAATGGCGGAGGTGATAGTGGATGCCTTGGTGGTTATTTTCCAAACGTCGCTGGATTCCGGGGAAGTGCCGGAAGATTGGAAAACGGCTAATGTTACGCCGTTGTTTAAGAAGGGTGCCAGGCAAAAGGCAGGGAATTATAGGCCGGTTAGTTTAACATCTGTTGTAGGTAAAATGTTAGAATCCATGATCAAGGAGAAAATAGCGAGGCATCTTGAGGAGAATTGTTTGATAGAGCAGACGCAGCACGGTTTCGTTAAGGAGAAGTCGTGTCTGACGAATTTATTGGAGTTCTATGAGGATGTGTCTAGGGCGGTGGATAGAGGAGAGCCGGTGGATGTGGTGTTTCTTGATTTTCAGAAGGCGTTTGATAAGGTGCCTCACAAGAGGTTATTACAGAAGGTCAGGGGGCATGGAGTTGGGAGTTGGGAGTTAGTGTGGATAGGGGATTGGCTGTCAAATAGGAGGCAGAGAGTGGGGGTCAACGGGTGCTATTCGGATTGGCGGATGGTGACTAGTGGAGTGCCCCAGGGATCGGTGCTGGGGCCTCAGCTTTTTACCATTTATATAGATGATCTGGAGGAGGGAACCGAGTGTAGGGTGTCGAAATTTGCTGATGACACCAAGATTGGTGGAACGGCAAATTGTGCGGAGGGTATGGAAAGTCTGCAGAAGGATCTAGATAGGCTGGGCGAATGGGCCAGGAAATGGCAAATGGAATTTAATGTTGGCAAGTGTGAAGTTGTCCACTTTGGTAGGAATAATGG